>NW_027282179.1:45000-81046 GCF_046629955.1 Centroberyx affinis | reverse complement strand
GCTACTAGATACGTTAGCTAGTGTGCTAATCAGATGTGTTAACAACAAGACAGTGATGTTAGCTGACCAGATGCTATGGTTAGCTAGCTAACAAGCTGACATTATCTAAACACTAAATCAATCAGATGGATCAGTGATGAAATGATCAGTTCAGTCAGAAACAGACAGAAATTAACCGTCTGTTCAATTCTGTTGAGTCAGAAACACAGTCAGCTGTTCAGAGCTGAGGACCTCCAAGATGGCCGCCAGAGGGGGGGGTTATGGAACCTGGAAGTCATCTATGTGAGGAAATGTTCTCATGTCAATAAAGCTTTTTGAAATAAATTGAGTGTGAGAGAGTGATAAAGAGATAAAGAGAGAGAGAGAGAGAGACAGAGAGACACAGAGAGAGAGAGAGAGAGAGAGAGAGGTACAGAGAGAGAGAGAGAGAGAGAGAGACAGAGAGACAGAGAGAGAGACACAGAAAGAGAGAGGTAGAGAGAGAGAGAGAGAGAGAGAGAGAGAGAGAGAGAGAGAGAGAGAGACAGTCAGCTCAGCAGCAGAGGAGAGCGAGGCAGTGTGAGTGGATGAGGCTCCACCATGCAGCAGCAGGACTAGATAAAGGCTTTAGGAGTCTCAGACTGGAGATTAGCTCCAACATTGATTTCTGCCATCTATCCCTCCATCCCTCCATCCTCGCTCTCCATCTCTCTCCATCCCTCCATCTATCTCTCTACCTCTCTCGCTCTCCTTTTTCCATTTAACTGCAGACTGTAGGTAATCCTTTTCTTTCCGTCGTTTATCAACTCTGCACTTACTTATTTTTTTATCTCTCTCTACCTTCATGTTTCTTTCCTCCCTCTCTGTTCATTTCTCTCCCTTCTCTCTCTCTGTCTCTCTATTTCTCTCTCTAGCTGTCTCTCTATTTCTCTCTCTGTCTCTCTCTCTCTTTCCCTCTCTCTCTCTCAATTCAATTCAATTCAAAGGGGCTTTATTGTCATGGGAAACAAACGTTTACATTGCCAAAGCAAGTGTGAAATAAAAACAAAAATGTACATACAATTAAAGATCTACTAGAATAAAGAAATGTGTAAACAGAGCTGTGTGACATCGCAACATTGCAATCAAATATATACATGAGTAGGTCAAATTAACTTAAAAATACAAACAGAACAATTGTGCTTTTGCTGTATTTTGCTATATGTATATACAGGTAAGTAAAGATAACTTAAAATAAAAATAGAAAAAATGTGGATATTGCAGTTAAAAAATATAAATACAAATAAGTGAGAACTGTAAACACTCTCTCTCTCTCTCTCTCTCTCTCCCTCTCTCTCTCTCTCTGTCTCTCTCTCTCTCTTTCTCTGTCTCTCTCTCTCTCCCTCTCTCTCTCCCTCTCTCTCTCTCTCTCTCTCCCTCTCTCTCTCCCTCTCTCTCTCTCTCTCTCTCCCTCTCTCTCTCTCTCTCTCTCTCTCTCTCCCTCTCTCTCTGTCTCTCTCTTCCCCTCTCTCTCTCTCAATTCAATTCAATTTGCTTCAATCTTCACTCTCTCTCTCTTCTCCCTCTCTCTCTGAACCTTTACTGACTGGCTGACTGGTTTACTGACTGGCTGACTGGTTTACTGACTGGTTTACTGACTGGTTTACCAGTTTGTTGGCTGGTTTACTGACTGATTGACTTATTAACTGGCTGGTTAACTGGTTTACTGACTGTTCACTGACTGCTTCATACATGCTTCAAATTGCACCTTTTACTAATGCTCTCTCTCTCTCCTCTCCCTGTGTGTGTGTGTGTGTGTGTGTGTGTGTGTGTGTGTGTGTGTGTGTGTGTGTGTGTGTGTGTGTGTGTGTGTGTGCAGCACCCATCGCGGCCGGGACGGGGCCGAACTTCTCCCTGGCCGACCTGGACAGCTCCTCCTACTACAGCATGAGTCCAGGAGCCATGAGGAGACCGCTGCCCAGCACCTCGTCTTCCAGGTACACACACACACACACACACACACACACACACAGTACACACTCCAACACACACATACTGCAACACACACTTAAACACTTACACACTCACTCAAACACTGTAAGACACACATACTGTAACACACGATAACACACACACACAAAAAATACACTATGCAGACAAGCACACACACATACAGTAACACACACCAAGACACACACACACACACTATCATGCACTACAAAGCTCTGTGTGTATGTGTGTGTGTGTGTGTGTGTGTGTGTGTGTGTGTGTGTGCTCAGCAATATTGTTCCATGTTCAGTCCTCACACAGATTTACTACAGTAGATAACACACTCAGTTACAAGCACACACACACACTCCAACACACACACATACACACCAACACACACACACACACACACACACACACACACACACGCTTGCAGGCTTTGCCCGACCTCTTCTGTTAAATCGATGCGGTCGCAAGAGTCGTCTGTCTGTCTGCTGAGATACCTGCCCTGCAGCACACACACACACACACACACACACACACACACACACACACACACCGTCAAACACTGACTCAGAGAATGTGCTGAATGACTGGGGCGGTGTGTGTGTGTGTGTGTGTGTGTGTGTGTGTTTCCTCCCTCTGTGCTTACACACACTACTCTACCTCTCTCTCCCCTCTTTGACTCCACACTCCCTCCTGAGACCTCCCACACACACACACACACACACAGAACACACACACACACACACAGAACACACACACACACACACACACACACACACACACACTGCGCTGCGAGGCAGTGTAGCAGCTACATATGGAAATCTTTAAGTCTTTACTAATGTCAAAGACTTTTCATTCATACATATACATTTCCCTGTTCAGATACAGGGCAGGTCACACACACACACACACACACAGACACACAGACACACACACACACACACACACACACACACACAATGTCTTAACCTCTCACTAAAGCAACACATCTGGTGAACGAGAGGCTTTTTGAATGTTTCTTTTTTTAATGTTTCTGTGTGTGTGTGTGTGTGTGTGTGTGTGTGTGTGTGTGTGTGTGTCTGTGTGTGTGTGTGTGTGTGTGTGTGTGTGTGTGTGTGTGTGTGTGTGTGCGTGCGTGCGTGCGTGCGTGCGTGTGTGTGTGTGTGTGTGTGTCTACACATGAGTGTTTATGTAGCTCATCTAACTCCAGTCCAGTCATAGTCTTACATGACAAATAAACACCTGAACCAGCAACAGAGAAGATAACACACAAACTTTATTGGTGTCTTATGTGGAACTAACCATGCTGCTTTGTCTCTCCCCTTTGTGTGTGTGTGTGTGTGTGTGTGTCCAGCTCTGCTAAGAGGATAAAGTGTATGGAGGAGGAGGTGGACAGTCCGGGGGAGGAGTCTTACTACCCGGGTCAGGGTCGCTCGCCCGGCAGCGGCAGCCAGGCCAGCAGCTGGCACGACGTGGAGCCAGGTACCCGCCCCGTCGCCACGGCAACCATGCCCTAACCCTGCCCCTGATACCCCCTAATACCCCCCCCAACCCACCCCCCCTCCCCCGGCCAGGCCTAATACCCCCCACCACACCACCACACGCCCCATCTACACATCCTAACTCTAACACACCCATTCCAAAGCAGCTTTGGAAATGGAGCAATGCTTCCTGTACTGCTGGTGTGTAGGTGATGCTTAGCAGGCAGGGGAGTGTGTGTGTGTGTGTGTGTGTGTGTGTGAGAGAGAGAGAGAGAGAGAGAGAGAGAGAGAGAGAGAGAGAGGGAGAGAGAGAGCATTGATTGGGAGGTAGATAAACATGTATTTTTCTGTTTGTATGTGCCTGTGTGTGTGTGTGTGAGAGAGAGAAAGAGAGAGAGAGAGAGAGAGAGAGTGTAAGATAGGGAGATAGGTATGTATGTGTGTTTGTCACAGCAGTAGTAGTATTAGTATTAGTAGTATTAGTGTCCTGGTTTCAGTGGAGAGTTTTAGTGTCCCTTGATGCTCTAAATGTTTCTTCCACCGAGACGAGAATAAACTTGTCAGGTTACTAATAAACAAATAATACTAAATATTTGTCTTTAATTAAACAGCTATCAGAAACTTTAAACGCACAATATGTAATTCTCTGCCGCTAGGGGTCTCTCAATCAAAACAATAACAAAAGACGGAGTTTGATGATGAAGCAGCGTGGGATCATGGGAGTTGTAGTCTTCATTGTTAAACAGCCACCGCTGCCGTACGGTTTCTCTCAGACAGACGGTGCTCTGCGGTCAGCTTCTCCCGGTCAGGATTCCTTCAGTGTTCATCGTTCAGGAGTTTTTTTTACCGGGAGCCGAATTATCCGCAGAGGTCTTAAAACCGGTAAAAACACTGAATAAAGCGGTTTCACGTAAAAAATCAGTGTTTCTCTGACGCTGTTCGGTGGACGTTTGCTCAGATTGTTTCTCTGAGAACTTCAGATCCAGACGTCCGATGACTAAAATCCTTCATCCGGTTAAAAGATATAGTTAAAATTGACCAAGATCTAAAAAGTGTATCGTAAAAATGTGGCTTAAAAGTAAATTTATGACAGAGCTTCTGGCGGACAACCATAACGCAGACGCATAGTAGAGAGGTAAAGGGGATCTGACGCCACTGACAGGCGACCAAATGAAACACACCGTTACCTTGAATAAAATTACAGGTTTCTCTAGGTTTGAAAATATTTGGGATAATGTAAGCACACAACTCAACAAAATATATAACATAGGTCTAGTCGTTTTTAGACATTTTAATGCAGAAAAGTTACATATTGGGCCTTTAATTCTAAAATATCAGCATTGTATCGGCTTTGAAACTCTCACATGTTGAAGCCGGTCCTGACCTGTTGGCAGTCTGGATGTGATCCAGACTGGACAGATCTGCTGTGTGGACATGAAGAGATGTGCTTTCATAGTTTCCTGTTTCCACAATTACATTGAAATGAAATTTCTTCCTGCACAGATTTGCCATTTAAATGTGATTTTATTTACCGATCATAACTCTATAGAGAACTGTATAGTATAGAGCAGTGATTCTCAACCTTTTTCATATCAAGGACCCTAATTCAGTCCACATTAGAGCCCTAATTGATGAGATTTTATCTCTTGGACCCAAATCTGAGAATATTTTTATTGTCAGATATGATTTTGTCCAGAACTCCATGACTGTCTGTGTTGTAGGTAGAGAGATAACAGAGAAACTGATCAGAACAGTCATTCTGCTTCATTCTCTAATCACGTTAACTTCTTGTAAATTAAATAATACTGAAGTTTAACAATTCATCAGTTTGCTGGGGACCCCCTGGAACCCCCTCAAGGACCCCTGGTGGTCCCCGGACCCCACGTTGAGAGAGAAACTGGAGAATGTCTGTTAATAAAGTCTGAATCTGTAACAAGCAGCTAAACACAGAGCTGAGAGTCTGCTGTCTGGACCTGGAGGGACCAGGAACACACTCTGTTGTGTGTGTGTGTGTGTGTGTGTGTGTGTGTGTGTGTCCTGGTGAATCCTTCACAGTGCCTTGTAAATTAGCTCTATCCTCTACAGCGCACACACTCACACACACACACACACACACACACACACACACACACAGAAACAGTTGCTGATGTCGCTGTGTTTCAGAGATCAGGACCTCAGTCTGAAAGTGATTACAGCTGTCAGCTTCACACTCTGTTTAACATGACAACATGCTGTAATCACACACACACACACACAATCACACACACACACACACACACACACACACTCACACACACACTCACACACACTCACACTAACATAGTCTTGTAGAATCACAGCTAGAGCAGATATTTCCACACCTTCACTTACAACTGCTAGCTCAGACTGAAACGGGGTGTGTGTGTGTGTGTGTGTGTGTGTGTGTGTGTGTGTGTGTGTGTGTGTGTGTGTGTTGTGTGTGTGTGTGTGTGTGTGTAATATGACCCGTGTCCTGGGAACCCTACTGACATAAATACTTAATTGATGAGGTAATGCATCCATCTCTCTCTCTCTCTCTCTCTCTCTCTCTCTCACAAACACTCTCTTTATCTCTTTTCCTCTCTTTCTCTCTCTCTGTCTATCACCCTCTTTCTCTTTTATCTCTCTCCCAGTATCCTTCTCTCTCTCTCTCTCTTTTCCTCTCTTTCTCCTCCTGTCTTTCCACCTCGGTTTCTTACCTCTCTCTTTCTTTTGATCTCTCCTCCCTCTCTCGCCTTCACTGTGTGTCTCTCTCGCTTTCTCCCTGCCTCCCCCACTGTTTCTCTCCCTTTTTCCCATCCTGTTCTCCCTCCCTATGCCCAATGTCTCTCACCCGCTCTCTCTCTCTTTCTCTTTCACCATCTCTCACCCAGTCGCTCTTTTTCTCTTTCTCCCTCTCCCTCCTTCTCCTTCTCTCACTTTCTCTCTTTCCTCTCTCCCTCTCTTTCTCTTGATGCATTGTATCTCTGTATCTCTCATCCAGTCTCTCTTTTTCTCCCTCCTCATGCCCACATCTATCTCTCTTCTTCTTCTTCTCTCTCTCTCTTCTCCTCTCGCTCTCTCTTCTTCTTCTTCTTCTTCTCTCTCTCTTCTCCTCTCTCTTCTAATCTCTCTCTTTCTTCTCTTCTCTCTCTCTCTCTCTCTCTCTTTCTCTCTCTCTCCCGCTTTCTCTCTAATGGCTTTACATTATTCCAGCAGGCCTTGCTGCTGTTTGTGTTGACCCTCCTCTATCCGCCCACACACACACACTCACACACTCACACACTCACACTCACACACACACACACACACAATGGACCTTCCTCCTACTCTCATTGCAGACTAAAGGCCCTGCAGATGTAGAGGCATTTGAAAACCCATCTAACCGAGGTCAGAGCTGTAATTAGCCCACAGCGCGTTCGCTGCTGCGCCCAAAACCCACTTGACCTCCTGAGCTCTCTGTCCCACCTTCAAGGGATCGCACCGCTCTTTAAAGTAATAATCTGTGATTTTTTCATATAAATAAATGTCCGTTTTGCTCCTCAACCACTGTCTGTTCTAAACAGCCGGTGTCTGGTCGCTCTTTCCTGGGAAAAATCCTCTGCCGCACAGGAAGTGATGCGTTTTACGTTTCCGGTTTGTTTGGAATAAACAGAAGAAGAAGAAGAACTGGGTAGTAAGCATGAGCAGCGATAGCCACCATGGCTTAACAGACAAAGAAAAGAGAAACTCAAACTGCATCAACAGAAAATCCAAGCTCCGCCCACACTGTTTGATTGACAGGTGATCTGTGAGAAGTGCAGTGCAGAAACACCACAGTGAGGCTGAGGGACAAAGATGCAGACTGAATCCAAAGATGAGTAACTCCTGGATTACCAAGTCCCATATCATGTAAAACAGGACTCCCCTTGCCTCTGTGATGATAAAGGAGTTGGATGGTCTATCTAAACATGGTGAAAGTATCAAAACGCACGGTCGCCAACTAAATCCACATAATAAATATTCGAAAAGCGAGCCTCTAAACGAGCCGTTTGGACTTCCGTAACTTTGTGGCGTCACAAAGGTTCGCTCACTATCATTTTTGTAAGAAATAATAGACTAACAAAGTGTTTTTTTTCAAAGCGGTTGAGCGGTTGTCATTGTTTATTACCGGAGAGTTTTCCCTACCTGTAGCTGCCGGGCCGCGGCGTCTCATGTTTCACTCTCGAAACGGTTAGCCAATCGGAACAGAGGGGTCGTTAATATTAATGAGCCTTAAAGACACGGTGACAGAAACGGCCTGTTCTTGGTAAGACTCAGAGAAATGCTGGAAAATTTAAAAATGGATTGAGAGTGTTTTTGGTTCATGACACCACACACACAGCTTTGAATGGACCTCAAGACACAAAATAAAACACTGGGAGGTGGAGAATATGGGACCTTTAAGTGCTGTAGATATTCCAGAAGAAGTACAACTTACTTTTCAAGGGTTTCAAGAGATCCATGAACCAGAAAAAGCTAGAAGGGAAGAACAAACTCTTGGAGGCCAATCGATGTTCTAAAACATGTTTCTCTTGGTACAGAAAAACCAACGTGTTTCAGCAGAAAGCCTTCAGCAGGGTCACATGGCCAAGAGACGCTGGATCTGAAACACCTAAGCGTTTGCGGTGGCGCTAACGACACTTGGCAGGAGACTTTTAGAACATTTGACCCAATAAATATGATAATTTTGAGGAGTAGGGCAATGGTAGGGCGCAAAAATGGAGGAGGAGATTATTGAAATGGATCGCTCCCATTGATTAACTAAAACAAAACACATAATTGCGTAATGATATTTCATGGCTGCTGTGTTATTGGTTGAAAACGACAAAAGGCAGAGAGAGAGAGAGAAAATAAGGAAGACAATAATAAGAAACAAAAGAAGAGAAAGAGTTAATTCCTCTCTTTCAAATGTCAGAGGATGATGATTAAAAGAAATTACAGATTGCCAAGTCACATATCATTATCACCATTTGATGAAATTAAGAAAACGACCTGGAAGCTCGGGCCGAGAGGAGTCTGCTCTCTCACCTGGCTGTCTGTTGTTTTTAGAGCAGTGTGGGACTTTGGTTGCGCTTCAGGTTATTCTAATTGGAAAATTGCGACCGACTCGCTTTGCATAAGTGGTCTTGATAAATCAGGCGCCAAACTGGAGAAAGCTGCTGTTTTTGCACACGGCGTAGTAATTAGCGCGCTCTCTTAGTGAACACAGCCGCCGGTTTCTGTCAGGAAACACGAGAATACGTTTGTTCGAATGTGAGAAAGGTGGAAAAGAAAAACCGATGTACCTGGGAAAAAAAAAAAAAGTGCAGTGAGGCTGAGCTTTTACAGAAATCAATAATTTTGTTCCATCTGTTGTCAGGCCACTGAAGCTCTGACCTTTGACCTCCTTACTATCGGCTGCCTGTAAATTGTTGGTCGTCTAGGAATCGAAGTTTATTCTGCTGTTGCTCTTACTGAAAGTCTCTCTGGATAAAAGTGCTGCCAGCTAAAAGCCTAAAATGTGACTGTAACACACTGCCTGGACCCACCTGACTGAATGTTCTTGTGTTTTTCATTCTCTTAAAGCCATTTTGATCTAAAGGCTTCTACTTAAATGCTTGAAATTTGTTTCTTAGACAAATATAAATAGTGAAGTTGATCCTATGTATGAATTTCTTTCCAAAGCCTTTTGCCTTTCCATCAAGGCAAAGGGCGGCTACTTTAAATAATCTAAGATATAAGAGAGTTTCGATTTGTTTAAGACTTTTTTGGTCACTGCATTATTCCGTTTGTGTTATTTCATAGTTTTGATGTCTTTAATGTTAGTCTAAAATGTGTAAAATAGTACAAATAAACAAAAATGTGTGTCCAAACTTTTGACTGGTAGTGTAGATTTAATGTTGTGTGTCAAAATAAATTGAATCCACATCCAGCTTCTTTCCCATCGCACCACAAAGCCGTATTTAGACAGCGGCCATCTTTCCAAACATGGACAAATCATCAGATCTTCCTGTTTCTTTCCCCTCGACCGGCCAGCAGCCTCCCGCCCACAAAAAAAAAAAAAAAAAAAAGCCTGAAGTGACTCTGAATATCCTGGCAGGGGCTCTAACGTTTATTAACCTGCGGTGTCAGATGCCGTCTGTTCACCCGCCGCTAACGCCCGTGTTCTCAGCCATCATGGCCGCCATTAAAGGCTTCGTTTTATGGCTCTTTGATGGCGAAAGCTGGCCCGACACGCTGCGCAGCTGTTAAAGATAGGCTTGTGTCTGATTCCTGGCGGTAGGGGTCGTAATTCATTTGGCGAGGGGCTGAAGAAGGTGTCGGGGCGCTCGAGTGTTCACAACTAGTAGAGTGAAACGCCCGCTGTACCGGATTCACTACTGATTATGGCAGATGTTCAGATCTAGTTGGTAGAAAAATTGTTAGTGTTGGACGACCATCTGTAATGATGTGCCAGTTAAACCCCTAAACCTCTGCAGAGACCTTCAACTCTGACGACCCGGCTTCAATTCCCAACTCGAGAAGAAAGTTTCTATGGCAAAGTGAAGTTTGGTAACACTTTTTATGAAGCCAATGTCTATAATACATTATAATCATATCTAAAACATTCATTTGAAACCTATCATTTCAAATATGTTATTTGAAAGAATATAGTAGTACTTTATAAAGTGGTAATTTATTTATTTTTTGCTCTTATATGTATCACCGGAAGATGTATGTTTTGTAAAATGGTGGTGTCCTGTAATCCCATGTGGGATGTGTCATGCCAGATGTTTGGCATGACACAGAAATAAAAATAAACTAACTAACTATAACACATTATAATGCCATCATAATGCATTATAAGTATAGTTATAATCATGCATAGACAGTTATAATATTTTATAACATTATAAACACATTACTTACAATCTGTTATAAAGCTTTTTCATTACCACTTAAATGAAAAAGCTGAAAAAGCTTTATAACAGATTATGAGTAATGTTATAAAACATTATAACTGTCTATGCATGATTATAACTATACTTATAATGCATTATGATGGCATTATAATGTGTTATAAGTATGATTATAATGTATCATAGACACGGGCTTCATAGAAAGTGTTACCGAAAGGTTTTTTCTAACCCTAACCCCAACCCTAACCCTGTAACCATGACGAAAACCTTAAAGGTTATGCCTAAACATAACGGTCAGCGAACCTTTTCATGTGACGATCAGGTGAAAATGGCCTGTTCCAGTTTGTGCTGTTGTCACATAATTGAATCCAGGGTGGAGGAACATAAATCTTGCCAACATGTCCGTCCCGGTCACAGTGTTGTTGAGCAAGGCACTGAACCCTCACCGCTCCTGGACTGTGTGTGTACGGATCTGTGTGAAGAAATTCTCACACATCACACAGTGTGTGTAATATGGCAGATTGTTCCTTAAAGTCCCCAAAAAAGATTGTGCAAAAACATATCGTTGTTGTCGTGTGAAAACCTTTTGGTGATTTTCATGTTTTCACTACATTTGAAGGATTACATTTCCATCACGCTGCAAAAAAAAATTGATCTTAACAAGTCATTTAGTCTATAATTGAGTCCTAATTTTCATGTTGTTTCAAGATTTTGAAACTAATTTCTAGAAAATTCCTGAAACAAGTGAAAAACGTGGAGTTATCTCACCTCATTGACAGAAGAAAAATAAGATTTGAAGGCTGAAGATGAGACTAAATGACTTGTTAAGATGTGCATCCTTGGGCTTATAAAACCCTTTCAAACCCTTTTGGACAAACTGAAAAATTCCTGATGGTCAAGCTAAAAAAACGAGGCCGCTAGTCATTTTGGAGACACGAGGTTTTCACCCGACAAAGTTCTCATTTTGTCCTCTGTCCTGCGTCCACATCTTGTGACATTACCCAGATTGCAGCATCACATCTGGAGTTGCAGACTGTATTGCTTGTAACTTTCACGAACGTCATCGCTCATCTGCCAAATGTCTCTGTTCATGTTGTGCTTTGCGCGGCGCGGCCATATTTCCGGTAACATTTCGTTCCGCTACCCCATCTGGTGCTGGCGCCCATCCTCTGTTTGGTTGCCAAAAAACGCTGTGTTTGGATGCATGTTAAGCGTAAGAAACAGACGTGAATGCCCAAGTAGCTCATCAAGCTCGTCCTTTTGTACACTCGCTGAAATGCAGAAGAGAAATATTTTTTCCTTAGTCACTGACGCTGAAGCCGAGTCAGAAACACTTCATCTGCCAAGCACAATAAATGCACAGAAGTGTCTTGGTGACATTGGTGCAGGGACGTATTGACAACTAGCGTAGTAAATGTTTCCCAGAAGAAAACAGACACGAATGCCCAAGTTGCTCATCAAGCTTCTTCATCAGGGAAGAGAAATTGTTTTTCCACACTCACTGATAGAGAATCAGAATCAGACGTGCAATAAATAACAATGAATAAGTAAAATAAATGCCCAAACGCAACCGTCATTCAAGTTTCAGTTTATACTGCATGCTCGCTGCACTAATTCTGTGCTTTTGCCCCATGCTCAAGAGGAAATATTTGGGAAAAATTCAAATTGCATCATCAGGGGACACAAGGAACAACGTGGCAACCAGCCGTTTTCTGTTTTTACCTATTATTCATTTCAGGGTGTAATGTTTCAGGATGGATGCAGCATAGAAGCAAGATGGTGGATTTCCATAATGCTGCCACCGTACTGGAAGTTGCTGATAGGTGCAGGTACATTTCGACAAGTAATACATTAATGTGGAAGACAAAAGAAACAGACGGGACCATGAGCCTCATCAGGTGCCACTGACACTGAATCACAATTTGAATCAGAATCAATTTATTCAGAGTGTGAATGTCTCGGTGACACCGGTGCAGGGACATCTGCAGAGTTTTGTTCCAAAATGAGACGTTTCATAAAAGTGACACAAATTCATAGTTGCAGACAAGAAATTTACATTTATTTTGGTAAAAACTGAATCATAGCTACTAGCTATTTTAAGACCTTTGCCTAGCAAATACTAACATTGTTCAGAATGGAATCATTCATGTTTTCAAACTATTTAGTGATGAATTTCAAGACATTATTCACACACACACACACACACACACACACACAGTGCTCATTCAAAAACAATATACACTTTTTTTTTAGGTCAATTGAAATGCATCACTAAATGGTTTGGACTTGACTTGGGACTTGTGCCTCAAGACTTGAGACTGACTTGGGACTGGAGCAAAGTTGACTTGGTCACACCTCTGTTGTCAGGAATTTTCCTTGGTGACATCAGAGCAGGGAGAGATCGACAGCTATCACAGTACCTTGACAGACATAAGAAACAGACTCCAAAACAAATCCCTGCGCCTTCTCTTCTCGCCTCTTATTTTCCTTATGTTGCTCTCCTCTGTCGTACCTATCAGGAATCTCTCTGTGGCTTTGACCCTTGACCTTCTTACTCTTGCCTGCTTGTAATGTGTCGATCTATCTAAGCTTATTCCACCGTTGGACTCGTTGTGAATTGCGCTGGATAACCGCATCAGGTAGACGGCTGCAAAATGAATTCCCAATTAGCTCATCAAGGCTGTTCTATTGAACTGTGGCTGAAACACAGAGGAGAAATAGTTTCTGCTTAGTCACTGAAACAGTCTGTCGCTCTGCAGAGTCTCCAAGGACACGATGCTTTCGCCTCGTCTCCTCTGCTAATGAGTGACCTAATGAGTTTGGGAAAGCTGCTGCGTGTTCAGCAATTTCTGGTCCCTTTTCCTATAGGATACTTATTGTATTTCTGCTGAGCTCTTTTTTTTTTCATACAAAAAACACAGATTTTTTCAGAGTATACTCCTTTGCCATATTACACACAGTTTAATTAGGAATTTGTTTCTTTGCGTGTCCCTCTGAGACGCACAAAACGCACACATTTCACCAGAGAGGTGAAATGCATTATTCAGCTGAGCTCCAACAAGCGCAGGGTTCCTGTACGTTCTGCTGCTGTTCTAGCGGTTCTCTGTGTTTCTGTCTGCAGGTTTGACCTGGGAGGACGACGCCACCCAGCAGGTTCTGTCCAAGGAGCTTTCCAAGCTGAGGAGGATTCCCTACAGACCGCTGCAGACCGGACCCATCTACAGCAGCAACAGCAGGTCCGAAAATACTACTACTACTGTATACTACTACTAATAGTACTGCTACTGCTATTACTACTACCACTACCGCTACTACTACTACTACTACTACTACTACTACCACTACTACTACTGCTACTACTACTACTGCTACTACTGCTTCTACTGCTACTACTACTGCTACCGCTACTACTACTACTGCTACTACTACCACTACTACCACTGCTACTACTACTACTACTACTACCACTACTACTACTGCTACTACTACTACTACTACTACTACTACTACCACCACTACCACTATTGCTACTACTACTACTACCACTACTACTACCGCTACTACTACTGCTGCTACTACTACTACTACTACTACCGCTACTACTGCTACTCCTACTGCTACTACTACTACTACTACCGCTACCACTACCGCTACTACTACTACTACTACTACTACCACTACTACTACTGCTACTACTACTACTAGCCTACTACTACTACCACTACTACTACTACTGCTACTACTACTGCTACTACTGCTGCTGCTACTCCTACTACTACTACTGCTACTACTACTACTGCGGCTACTACTAATACTACTGCTACTGGTACTGCTACATGATCTCACACAAATACGTGAAAAGAACACAATCTCTAAAATGGTGATTTACGTGCTGTGGACACGTATTATGGGAAAATAGCATTTCTCCACCACAAATTGAATTACGTCCCAAACGTTGGTTAACGGTTAAATTCAGGCAAGTACAATGACTTTGGTTAAATTTAGGCAAGTAAAACAAGTTTGGTTAAGGTTAGAGAAATAGTTTGGTCATGGTTAAATGAGAAAATGTACTACTGCTACTGCTACTACTACTACTACTACTACTTGGCTACTGCTACTGCTACCAATCAACAGAAGTTCACTAGAGCTGGTTTCAATGTTTTTTTGTGTCCCGTGGTCTAAATGCTGTTTCCGATAATTTCATTAGTATTGGTTGGATTAGAGTTTTAGTTTGAATGCTGTTTCCAAGCATTATCGTTTGTTTCAATGGAGTTTTAATTTACTTTTAATTTTTTTTATTTTAATTTCTTGATGCAGTTCAGTTTCAGAGAATTTCATTATCCGAAATTGATTTCCAGCAGTGATGAAGCACACTCTGTAAGTACTTGAACGGTGACATATTGTTCAGTGTTTTGGCTTCACATGCTTGATTTGCTGGTTCAACATTCTCATATTAAAGACTGGAGTAAGAGTGAGAAGAGCAAATAACAAACCGGTGCAACATCTTAAGGCTCTGATGCAGTGAAGTCAGGCCAGGAACTCCAAATATTTGATATTACCACAGCTGACCTGGGAAGTGTGAAGATATTAATGTGGAGTGGAGAAGAGAACAGGGAGGTGGTGAGATGTGAAAGGCAACTGAACTGAGGCAGAAAGGTTTGTAGTTGGTCATATTCCTAAATGGGGAGCGCAATATTTCATTATTGAGATAATTTGATGATTGAATTTGACCAACATTCCTCCCGGGTCGAAAAAAGGTTTGTAGAGATTTGTGTAAAAGTGTGCACTGCTGGGCGCTAAGTGGATTAATGAAACATGAGAAAATCTCGTCCTGAACTTTTGGCATGAACATCAATAATTTGGATGTGAAATGACATAATGACATAATGAGGATAAAGTGCAGGACATCGACTTTAATTTTATTGAAGCACAGCCTGTTTTGTACATGGTCCAACATTTCAGGCAACAGGATTATTTGGACAGATACAGAACATATTCAGTGAAGTTCCCCTTTTCATTAAGTATGTATTCACGCCTTGCAATGACTTCTTGAAGAGGAATTATCTCTGTCTACGCTTGGCTCTAAAATACTCAGTTTGAGGCGGCGTGGAGCACACGATTGGTTCAAGAAGTACAAAAAAACACAGAATACACACTTACTTTCCCTCTTTTCCTTCCTCTCTTTCATCCATCTCTCTCCTCCAGACCGGTAGCTGAGGCGATGGACCCGGCGGACCAGAGGGTGAAGCCGGTGGAGGAGGAGCTCAGCAGAAACCTCCAGGCGTACCTCCAGCGCCTGGGCCTCCTCCCCAAGACGGCGTCCCCCGCCGGCCTAAACCCCGCCAGCAAGGTGAGGGAGACTCCCGGGTGCCTCCTTATGCCGGGCTCAGACGACACGAAATTGTCCCAAACCAGCTGTTTTTACTCCATGTGACATAGGGGAAGACGGCAGATGCAGATGTAGGCGAAGTTGTACGACTCCCCGACGTTAAGTCCATCCGTCCCATTCTCCTGAACGCGATATCTCAGGAACGCCTTGAGGGAATTTCTTCAAATTTGGCACAAACGTCCACTTGGACTCAAGGATGAACTCATTAGATTTTGGTGGTCAAAGGTCAAAGGTCAAGGTCACCGCGACCTCCCAAAAGACGTTTTTGGCCATAACTCAAGAATTCATATGCTAATTATGACACAATTTCACACAAATGTCTAATAGGATAAAATGATGAAGTGATTACATATTATATCCAAAAGTTCAAAGGTCAACTTACCACTGTAGCTGAGAAAACGATCTTGGGTCATTCTACAAAAACGGTGGAAGTGCTGTCACTTACTTTTGCAGACACCAAAATCCTAATAATAATAGTTGACCTAATAATCACATTAATTATATATGTTCAATAAAAAAAGACTGTCCTTGCAATGATAAAACAAAGTTTATTGGCGGAGGCATACAACTGTGAGGTGGTTATTTCTAGTTTTGTCTTGTAGTGTGACAGCCCAACGACGGGTTCCTTGACGCTGATGCAAATAAATGAAAACCAGTTTGCATGTACAGATCGCAGACTGTAAATAATAGGTATAAACACACTGAAGTGAGACTCAGGAAACAGATCTGTGCAGCATGAAGGTAACGTTAAATAAACATTAATTGCCTCCAGTTCTAGATAGGCTACTTGTCCTCTTCCTCGCATCCAACAGCAGGTCCATACTTGCCTTTTCTTTTTCTTTCTCTTTTGGCAACGAAACACTACCAACAGAAAAAGATGTTTGTTTTTGCCTTTATTTGAGAGGTGAAAGTGGAGAGAGACAGGAAACATTGGGGATGACATGCGACCTGGGTCCTGGGCCGGATTCGAACCCAGAACTTTGAGATGACATGGTGCACGCCTTAGACCACTGAACCGCCAGGACGCCCCAGACCAAGATGCTTTGGGAAGCGAGAGCGTTATTCATTCACTTTCCTCAGATTTTCGCAGCTAGTCTGGATATTTGACATTCCAAGTAATATTGTATAGCACAAATGATCAAAATTGCAAAATGTTGGGCCAGTACAAGAAGAACTGTCACAACTGGAAATAACTAGAAAAGGAAAAAATTCAGCTAGTCATAATAATAATGAATTGTATTTATATAGCACACTTTAAAATACAACAAAATCTCAAGGTGCTTCACAGAAAGAGTAAAACAGTCGTAGTACAACGTTAAAACTGGTCAATTTACACCAAAAAAATCTTGATTATAGGCATAAACCAAAATAAGGGTTAAAATAAGATGAATAAAATTAGAGACAAAAATTTAGAGACCGATGGATGGAGACTCATGGAGGCCGATGGATGCTCTTCAACAAAACTTTAATGGATGCAGTAAAAACCAACGCGTTTCGGCAACATGCCTTCATCGGGGTTACATGAAAAAAAATTATAATTTTTGATGAAAAATTATTAGGGAGGTAAATAGTGAATCCAGCCAAATCAGCGAATAAAAACAGTAAATGAAACAATGAGAAATGAATGTCAGTGAATGTAAAATAACAACAACAGCAGCCGAAATAATCAACTTCAGCTCCCCCCCGCTCCCTGCTTCAGCTTTGGATGGAGGAAGAGCAGGTGGGGCATTTGTTTTTACCCCAGCGTCTGCATAAAGCCCCACCCTGCCGTGCACACACACACACACACCCAAACACCTGCCTCACACACACACACACACACACAAACACACTCATATACAGACTTACACACACACACACACACACACATACATACCTGCACAATGGGGCCTCCGGTGTCATCTTTCGTTGTCAGTCTGCTCCCCGGTTTTTGTGAATCGCTCCGGCTCCTGCGCCGTAACTGATGGCTTCTCCCAGCGTGACCGTTACCAGTGAAATAATACCAGCTGAGAGTTCAGGAGTTCACCCCCCTAATTAATAACTCTCCGCGTGATTGGCTCTCCGTCATGTCCGTCACTCAGTGGAGAGGGGGGGGGGGGGGAACAGAGAGCGCGGCTGAATGGGAGAGGCCCTTTTCCTCCCCCGCTGGGGCCGATTGTGCCGAAGACGGACGGGACCGAGGAGACCCGGAGCCTGGAGGCGTCGCTCCGGGCTCCCTGGCCTTTTTCTACCCGGGTCCGAGCGTTTGGTGGAAAGGGAAGGGGGAGGAGAGGGAGGAGAGGGGGGGCGGGGGGGGGGGCCGGAGGGCACATGTGGTGTAAACTGATAACTGCCTCAAACTGCGTCGAGTGGGTGAATAAAGACATTTGGGTGGTGCTGAGAGGCCGAGGAGAGGCTTACTGTGGGACTGGCAGTGGCAAATATCAGCGGGAGCCTCGTCCATACAAATCATAAAGAAGTGTGATTACTGTGAGGAAGACTAAAGTGAAATCTTAACCGCTTATATTTGTATTGTTATGATAATTTTACCATTACTTAGGCTTGTACTATTTCTGTTCTGCTAGGTGGGTGTTAATGGAGCCGGCAGCCTTTTGTTGCAGCTGATGGTTTTTGTTAATATGATTGCATAAAAGCCTAATAACTTGTTTTTTCGAAAATGGGCTTTATTTTCATGTCAGCAGTCATTTTGTTAAACTTTTTTTTTTTTTTCAAATGCTGGATGAAAGTCTTCACATCCAGACAGAATGTGATTTCCATGTTCAGATTACTTTTATGAAATGATTGGTGTCACAAAATAAAAAAAAAATGCTCTGGTACTTTTTAAAGGATAATGGTAACACTTTACAATAAGGGTACATTAATTAAGGGTTAGTTAATGCTTAATAAGCATTAACTAACCCTTAATTAACAGTTAACTAGTGTGTCTGGTAATCATTTACTAATGGTGTTCATGTTAACTAAGGTATTAATTCATACATTATTTAATAGTCAGCTTTATAATCTATTAAATAATGTATAAATTAATACCTTAGTTAACATGAACACCACCACAGACACATTAGTTAACTGTTAATTTACGGGTTAGTTAATGCTTATTAAGTATTAACTAACCCTTATTAAGCATTAAATAACCCTTAATTAATGTACCCTTATTGTAAAGTGTTACCAGGATAATGGAAAGCTTGTCCTTAGTTGACAGCGAGAAAACACTTTTACAGAGTTAGAGCCTCCGTATTTTTTAAATGTGGAATGATGAACCTCAGGTAATGATTCCTTAAAATCCAAATCTATTTATTTTGCCAGGTGCACAACGGCTGCACAAGGATTTTTTTTTGACCCAGTAAATTGGTGCTGACACGTTACAAGACAGCTACACAGTACAGGACTGACAGGCGATGGGTGCAGGGAGAAAAACACAACAGGACTCAGACAAGACGCTCTGTAAAACAGCAGAGTAAACACAAACCGCTCAGGCAGGATGAGTGTGCGTTTCAGCTGAGCAGCGGGCTCTGGTGCAGCAGCAGCAGCCGTGCTTTGCATTCATACAGCACAGCACACATTCGCCCACGGGTGCTGCCCAGTACAACCACAGTCCTCTGCTGTATGGACCGCTGAGCAGCTCCGGCTCTCAACATTCGGGGCTCGAGTGCCTCATGACTAGCTGCTGAGGGACGGGACAGTGTTTGCACATTCACTTTTCCCCTGCCAAGAGTTTCAGAATTTCAAAGCGTTTTTTACAGTCAGGAAAGGAGTAAACAGGAATAAAACAACTAGAAATGAATGTCAGTCAATGTGAAATGACAACAATAGCAGGAAAATAATAACCTTCAGCTCCCTGCTTCAGCTTTGGGTGGAGGAAGAGCAGGTGGGGCATTTGTTTTTAAACCCAGCGTCTGCATAAAGCCCCACCCTGCTGTGCACACACACACACACACACACACCCAAACACCTGCCTCCTTTAAAAAAACAAAAAACAGAAAGAAAACAACACAAACACCTCACATGTGCACCAGATGTGGATGCACAAGTGTATGCAACAGTAGATTAAACATAAACACACTACAAGAACACATTCAAAGAAGTGGGTTGAAAGTGTAGCATTGTAGCTGGTAACAGTAGTGTTGTCTGGTACTGCAGTATTCTGGCTGTGTTCACACTGCAGGCCTTCAAGCTCAATTCTGCTCAAGTGCTGCTCATATCTGATTTTTTTTGTCTATTCTAGGATATAACCCATATATCCAAGGCCAATAGGAAGTGACAGCAACGTAGAAAAGACATGTGTGGCATAGCGTACCAGTCTTTACTGTCTCTCTCTCTGCTTTGATCTGTCTAAGAAAGGTGAACATTCCCCAAAGATATTATAAAAAACCCCAAAAGAAAACGTCATATCTGTTTTTGTAACTATGCTTTCATCCCCTGGTTCCAATACATTTCTGTCATGGTATGTGCCTGCGTTTTGACTGAATTGAGGCGTCTCCCCAAATACCAATCAGTCCAGATATTAGATTTTCTTTCCATTGTTGTGTCTCGCTGTCCTCCATGCTAAGCTGGGCGTTGAAATTATGACAATTGTTTCAGGTGAACGACACAATTCACACAGATCAGAAGTGGAAAAAATGCAACTCAATGCAGCTTTTTACTGTTCACACTGATTAGGAAACATCAGATCTGTGTCACATGTGAGGGAACAAGTCAGAATTGGGAGATTTTCAGCTGCAGTGTGAACGCACATTAATGAATAGTTTACTTTTTGGAAATGAACTCCATGTGAATATCTGTGTGTTTATTCTTTCAGAGTGACCGTTTCCAGTCGGGCATCCCCGCAGACTACTACCGCTCCAAGCCCCAGGGCGGGGGTCAGAAGTCGTCTCCTCCCAGCTTCTCTCCTCTGTCCTCCCTGCAGAAGGAGAGACCCGCGGCCGCCCAGCGCCTCGGCTCCCAGGCCGAGGCCGAGCTCCTCCTGTCCGCCCTGAGGCAGTTCCTCTCCGGGCAGCTGGCCCTGCAGGGTGGTGGGGGAAACCCCGAGCGGCAGGAGGCGCCCTCCTCCCGCCTGAGGCCCTTCTACAGTAACGGAATAGAAAACTCTGGACTCAAAAAAGAGACGTCAAAGTCCAGGCTCCTGAGGATGGGAGGAAGTCAGGGGTCTTCAGTCAAGGATCCGCTCAGTTCAGTGGATGGTACGTGTTTAAAGGCATTTTAACATCAGAAAATCACGACCATGTTCATTTTGAGACATTAGTTTAATTACCGTAAACAAAGTAGATGATCACTGAGAAGATCGTCTCTAGCGGCCTCTACTCTGCATTTTAAACTGTGAGCCACCGGGTTTTTGGAGGGAAATCTGCTGGATTGCTTTATGGCGCAAAACAGGAACCGTTTTCACTTTGTAAATAATACACAACTTTATTCTAGTTCCACAATTCTAGCTGCATACTTTCAACTTCACATATTGGCTGTTATTGGCTCTTATCCCTCTTATTGCTCTCCAATAAAAATGGCAGGTAGGGACATCCAGTCAGGAAGCAACAGGGTTTATGGGAAATATAGCTTTTAGGCAGTGGTAATCTGCGAAATCTGTGTTTTTTTAATTTTATTTTGTCTCCATCTTTGGTGCTAAGTGCTCATTGCTGTAGTGTTTCTGCACCTGTCAATCAAACAGTACTGTGAGGTCTCTTTCCTTGGATTTTCTGTTGATGCAGTTTGAGTTTCTCTTCTCTTTGTCTGTTCAGCCATGGTGGCTATCGCTGCTCATGCTAACTACCCAGTTCTTCTTCTTCTGTTTATTCCAAACAAACTGGAAATGTAAAACGCATCACTTTGTGTGCGCCAGAGGATTTTTCCAGGGAAATGTAGAAAATGTAAAAGCTTTCAATCACTATTGTGTTCTGTCAGTCAGTGATAGAGCGTAGCAAAACACACATTTAGGCTATTTATATGAAAATGTTACAGATTATTCCTGAAATTTTGAGAAGCGCAAAATGCTAAATGCAGCACCTTCAATCCATTGTCAGAGACAGAATCACTTTATTTCCCAAGTGCAATAAACGTACACAAATTTGTCTTGAAATAGGTGTAGTGACAAATAGTTCACTGGTCCGATTTATTTTTTATTTTTTTTATTTTATTTCTCCTTTATTTAACCAGGTGAGTCCCATTGAGATGTTCATCTATTTTGCAAGGGAGCCCTGGCCAAGAGAGCAGCAAACAGATGTTACAAAAATACAACCCAAAACCACAATATAACATTACAAGGAATACATACAAATATACAAATTACACAGTATACAATCTCAAGATGTCTAACTCCCTCCCTCCTCTCCTCCCCCTCTGTCTCTCCTGCAGAGAGGTTCATCCAGAACGTGCTGAAGAACGTGGGCCGGCAGCATGTGGACATGGACGAGATGACGGCCCAGGACCTGGACCAGCTGTCCCGCCTGATCGCCGACGCTCTGCAGGTAGTCGAGCAGGACCGGGGCCAGAAAGCGGGCCTGACCAGGGGTAGACCCGGACCCAGAGACCTGGAGGGAGAGCCGAGAGAGGAGGAGGAGGAGGAGGAGGAGGAGGAGGGGCAGGTGGAGGCGGGGAAGGAGGAGAAGGTCAGAAACGAGGAAGAGGAGAAGGAGGTGGAGAACGCTCCGACAGTGAAGACACAGGAGAGCGCTCCCATGGTGCAGGCGGCACTTCAAGGTAGTTTTATAACTCTTTATAACTCTTAATTCTCTGCTTTTGGCTTTATTTGTTTGCACATTTAAGATACTGAGCACAAACTGAAAAGCAAATATACATACACTCACCGGCCACTTTATTAGGTACACCGATCTAGTACCAACTAGTCATCTGTTGCTGTAGCCCATTTATCATACGGGCCAACAACTTACATTATTTGAGCATTTGTGGCTTTTCTGTTAGCTTGAACCAGTCTGTCCATTCTCCTCTGACCTCTGACCTCCCTCATTAACAAGCTGTTTTCGTTCACTGGATGTTTTTGGTTTATCGAACCGTTCTGTGTAAAAACTCTACAGACTGTAGTGGTGAAAATCTCAGGAGAGCAGCTGTTTCTGAGACGCTGAACCAACAGTCAGACCGCGCTCAAACAAAAAACGAAACCACTTCACCATGTCTGCATGCTTTAGAGCAGTGATTCTCAACCTTTTTCATATCAAGGACCCCTAATTTAGTCCACATTAGAGCCACAGACCCCCATTTGATGAGATTTTGTCTCTTGGATCCAAATCTGAGCATATTTTTATTGTTAGATATGATTTTGTCCAGAATTCCATGACTATCTGTATTGTAGGTAGAAAGATAACAGAGAAACTATGATCAAAACAGTCATTCTTCTACATTTTCTATTTGTGTTAACATCTTGTAAATGAAATAATGCTGAAGTTTAACAATTCATCAATTTGCTGGGGACCCCCTGGAACCCCCTCAAGGACCCCTGGTGGTCCCCGGACCCCACGTTGAGAACCACTGCTTTAGAGTATCTATTGAGTTGCTGTCACATGATTCGCTGTTTGGAGGAGCAGGCTGTTTGTGTTGTACCTAATAAGCAATGTGAGATAAAAAAAAAAAAACCCTGAGGAGCTTATAAGACATCTGGCCTCAAGAGTGGAACATCAAAATAGGAATAGGGAAAATGGAAATGGGATTCAATGCGTAGAGCAAGGCACTAACACTGCCAGGGTTTGGGGTTCAATTCCCGCTCTGACCTCTCCTACTGAAGATGTTTGCACTCCAGGCACTGTCAGCTGCTTTCAGTAAAAACTTCCACTGAATAGCTTAAAGAATCGGCTACACAATTAGAGAATAATGAACCAAATGGCAAAATTGTGGCCCGGCTTGATTAACAACATGGAGGCAAATGTTTTTAATGCTGATTCTGTAATGTGTTTTTTTTTCAGTGACTAAATGACCAATGAAACAAACAAATGTGCCAGTCAAACTTTACAACAGAATGTGTTGGAGATATAAAAAAAGAGACTTTGAAATAGAGAACAGGCTTTTACTGCTTCTAGTTCCCAGTTTTTTTTTTTATAAGAAATATGCAGACTGTTGCTGTACTGTCTGCTTATCATCGCTCTTTTTCTTTCTTTCTCTTTGTTTGTTTCTTTGTTAGTTTCTTCTTTCATTCCGTCTCTCTCTCTCTTTGTCTCTCTCTCTGATGAACACACAAATGCGTTAACACACTGACTCTCTCTCTCTCTCTCTCTCTCTCTCCCGGCAGAGCGCCATACGGATGCAGAGCAGCCTAATGCGAAAGACAAGGTAGGCAAAAAAAAACCCCAAAAAAAACCCCCTGAAATGTCGAAGTTAAGACTGGTGTTATGAAAAATGATGTAATATTCTGTGTGAGGGAGGAATTGCACCCCGGTCCTGCAGTTTCCAAGAGGGTTTTTAGGTTGTTTGATATCACCTATAAAGGCGGAGATGACGAGCGTTTCATCTGCTGAACAGACTCCACCAGCTGTTCTGGGACTTTGACAGAAACTTCAAGTTCTACTGACGTTCAGCACAAAGAAATACTCTTTTTTTTTTGTATTATTGTACAGAAAATAAGTCTATAATAAAGAAGAAGTTTAGTACGTTTTCAGGACTATTGTACAGAAGAAGTTTTTGACTTACAGCATGCGACTGTATTGTTACACTGGCTGTTGGATTTTGACAAGATGAGCAGTTTTCCCTGCTGTGCTGAACAAATTATTTTTTTTCGCTGAAAGTAAGAATACTTTATCAATTTTTGTACAGGAATTATCTCTCTCAAAAAGATATCTTGATTTATATTGCATGTTTCAAATAAAAAATATACAGCTTTAATTTGAAACCTGTAAAATATATCAAAATATCTTTTTGAGAGTGCGGATTTCTCTTTTTGAAAACGACGCACCAGAGAAGCCTGATTTTTTTTTTTTTACATTTTTCCAGCATATGGACTGGCAGCATATTTCATCATCACGATGCACCGGGTCGGCCGACTTTTTCCTCAAACAACTTAATAAGCCGGCTGTAAACACTTTGCGATCTCAGGAAAGTAGTTCCGTAGCAAAGAAAATAGTCCCCGGCGTAATGAAGAATTTGTTCCCATCTGAATTTGATTTGGTAATAACTGCAACAGCCTGACTTTTCATGGTAACAGTTAGCGATTTTTAAAATTGAAACTATGTCTTTGTGAGCTGTATTTCAAGGTTTTTAGCTTACAATTGGAGCCAATGACTTCCTGGTTGACGGCTAAAAACGATACGTGGGAGGTCAGAAAGTAACGGGAGTAGAGCAAACGCATTGTTGATTTTGTTATTTTCACAGGATTTGTTGAGGATAAGAAATGTAGTTAAAACACCAGCCGTATCCTTTAACTCATTTTGTCATTTTTGTGTTTAAATATAATTTGCTTGTTATCAGAAGACAGCAGAATTGTGTGTCATGATATCCCAAAATCTCCACATCATCACGATACGATTCCACTGAAAGACGATAAACGATAATATTGAGTTATGGCCCATAGCTCCAGTTGGAAGCTGTCTCCACCCTGCTGCACCTCCAACACTGTGACACCGCACAGAAGTTAGTTAGACAGAACAAGTTTAGTTTCTGGCTCATACGACTGTATTGCTACACTGGCTTTTGGACCTTGACAAGACGAGCAATTACCCCGCAGCGGCGGAGGAATAATAAGACATTCCATTATATTCAGAATAAACGCTGACAGGTCGGCTGTTCTTTGATTCAAGGCAATTATTCCCTGGTGTTTGAAGCCGACACACCGACGCCACCGACAAGAAACCCGCGACCGGGCCGTTCAGCCGCTAGACAACAGATCGGAAAACGCCTCGTTACTACTGTAGTCTAATGCCTTCAAATGTCATTATAGAGGTTTACACAACTAATTCCTTCCTGGTGGTAGAGCACTGGAAATTTGAATAATTTGTCATGAAATTACTGTCTGGAACAGGTTGTTGGTGATCTTTGTCAATAGAGAAAGTTTTAGCATTATACTCAACTATTTTTATATAAAACCCAACCCAGCCAAAAAATTCAGCCAGCACCATATCTCCTGCATCACATCGCTAGCTTGCCTGGGAAGCTAAGCGGGTTTGGCTGTGGTTAGTCCTTGGATGGGAGACCACATGGTGCTGCAAGTGGTGTTGGAGGACCAGTAGGAGGCGCTCTTCCCTCTGGTCTCATGAATAATATCCCCAATGCCCCAGGGCAGAGACAGGCACTCTGTCCTGTGAGTGAGCACCGTCCTTTGGATGAGACGTTAAACCGAGGTCCTGACCCTGTGGTCGATAAAGATCCCATCGGCACTCATCGCAAGACTAGGGGTGTAACCCCCGGTGCCCTGGCAAAATTCCCAAAACAGGCTTTCCTTCCATCATGGCCACTTAATCATCCCTCGTTACCTAATTGGCTCTTTCAGTCCTCTACTCTCCACTGAGATAGCTGATGTGTGGTGAGCGTTCTGGCACAAACTGGCTGCTGTGCATCACACTGGTAGTGGATGAGTTGAGGCCCCCCCCCCCCGATATGTGAAGCGCTTTCAAATACCTAGAAATGTGCTGTATAAATGTAATCAATTATTAATGTAATGGGGAAATGTATTATGTTAACAGGATTATTGCAAATTGTTATTCCATTAATAGTTTATTACATGATTGGGAATCTATCACAGGAAGGTTGCCGGTTCGAATCCTCAGACTGGCTGACAAAATCACAAGGAAACTAAAGCACAATGACACAAAGTCTCATGTTTGACAGCTGGCAGCACCCGGGTGTGAGTGTGAAGCAGGACGGCTTGTTTCGGCTTTGTGGTATTTACAGAAAGTCATATTGTGATTCCTTTGCTGGATATTTAAATACAGGAGAAGTCTGTAAAGATTCAGACAAAGATTTAAGATTCAGTTCAGATTCAGTCTCTTGGGAATCACAACTCAAAAATGTAAAATAGACCCCAGCCCAGACTCAGAATGGATACTGCTGAAAATTTTCTCCAACTTTCAACTTGATTTCTCGGCCAGGAATTCTGCGCAACATCTGAAATTTTTCATTGTGTTGGTGGCCGTCTGAAATGTTTTTGCTTCTGATTAAAATGAATTGCTGCCTCTTGTGATTTGGCAGTCGCAGCAGTCAGTGGTCCCGCTTCCTAACTTTCTGAGGAATTCTGCAGCTGTAAACTGAATAAACCTCCAAGAACTGCAGTCATCAGTCTAGTTAGCGTTAAAGACATACTGAGTAGGATTTTGCTGGTCATGGCTTGTAAACACAACTTGTTGAAAGTTTTAGATATAAAAGGATTCAGCAGTGGATTTGGCTGCAGGCCGACTCACCTGCTGCCAAAAGGTCGATGCCCAGAAACGTCCCGAACATTCAGAAATAAGAAAATCCAGGCAGAAGGCAGCAGGCTCTCTGCACAGACTACCAATGGGCCATAAGTAATGATTGAGTAGGATCATTTTTGGATGAGTTTATGCCAGTGCTTCTCAACGTGGGGTCCGGGGACCATCAGGGGTCCTTGAGGGGGTTCCAGGGGGTCCCCAGCAAAATGATGAATTGTTAAACTTCAGCATCATTTCATTTACAAGAAGTTAACACAATTAGAGAATGTAGAAGAATGACTGTTTTGATCATAGTTTCTCTGTTATCTCTCTACCTACAATACAGACAGTCATGGGATTCTGGACAAAATCATATCTGACAATAAAAATATTCTCAGATTTGGGTCAGAGAGACAAAATCTCATCAAATGGGGGTCCGTGGCTCTAATGTGGACTACCTTTGGGGTCCTTGACATGAAAAAGGTTGAGAATCACTGGTTTACGCTATTTATTTCAAGGGGGAAAATCCTGCTCAGTAAGCCTTTAATCTTTCCATCTCTGTTTTGTTCACTGACACCTTGCTCAGAATCTTGTCTCCGCTCCCTTTTCAGGCTGAGAGCGGCAGTCTGTTCACCAAACTCCTGGCCTACCTGGACAAAACCGCCTTCACCGACTCCCCGATGCAGAGAAACCAGGCCGCTGCGGCCGCGGAGCCCGGGGGCCGCCAGGTGGGGCTGGAGAACGTCAGGAGCCGGACCAGCCAGGCGGAGGTGACGGTGCAGAAGAAGGACGCCACCCAGTCGGTGGAGGAGGTGTCGGAGGTGGAGGGCTGGATCAAGGAGGTGGCCCCCCCTCCGGCGGCGGTGGTGTACGAGGAGCCGCACAAGAAGACCATGCACGTCCCGGAGCTTCAACTGGACGTCAAGACCAACGGGAAGAAGGCCGACGACGACGTCTTCGGTTACGTCATCACCGATACAGAGTGAGTATCAAGCTGCTGGGGCAATTGATAAGCAGTGGTGGGAAGAGTACTACAATGTACTACTCAAGTAGAAGTACTGTTACTTCGCTGATATTTTACTCCAGTAGAAGAAAGTAAACTAGAAGGGCACTCGGAGAGCGCAGACCTCCGCCAAGGTTCGTGCTGTTATCGCTTGTTCGTGAGTCAGATCCGGATCCGCGAATTTAATGGGTTCTTCCTTAGCCCATGCTACACCCTTCCACGAAGTTTCATGAAAATTGGGCCAGTAGTTTTTCCGTAATCCTGCTAACAGACAAACAGACAAACAAACAAACAAATGGTACCAAAACCATAACCACCTTGGTGGAGGTAAAAAGTGTAAAAATCTACTTCAGTAAAAGTAAAAAGTGTCTGATTTAAAATGTCCACAGAGTAAAAGTTCCTGAGTTCCTCTTTAGAACAGAGAACGTTGTCAGCTGTGATCTTTTCCATGTGATTCTAAAAGGAGAGAGGACAGAGTTCAGACTAGATTCTTTTCACTGGAAACATTAGAAATGAGAAAATAAAGTGTAGAAACAAAGTAAAGTCAGATTCCTCTTCTCACTGTGAATGGATCCACAGTTTGTCAGTTTACTGTTGATCCAGTTTCTGCTGCTGATGGAGAGACACACAATCTGTTCTGTGATGGATGGGATTTAAAATGCAGCTAATTACAATACTTCAGTAAAAATATACCACATCATCACGATACGATTCCACTGAAAGACAATAAACGATAATGTTGAGTTATATAAAATAAAATTACTGACTTTAAAAATACTCAAAAAAGTAGAAGTACACAAAAAGCTACTCAATAAAAGTAACAGTAGTAAATGCAATCAGTTACTTCCACCCTTGCTGATAAGTCCAAAGAGAGTATTGATAAGTTAAAAAATTAGGTATGCTGATACATTATTTGCTGCCATGCCCATGACTGCCAAGAGTAAAATTCATCATGGAATATTCTCCAGTTCTTAGACATTTTAAGACGTTTTGCTCACAGAATAGCAACAGTTTTGACGATTTAATGATCTCAGTATTTGAAATGTCAAGTAATGGATTTAGAGCAACTTTGATTTATGAAAATGCACAGTGTCTTGGACTGAAGCCTGGCATACAGAGTAATTCTCACAATGCAAATGAACATGTTATGACTAGGTGAGATAATAACTTTGTCATTTTCGATACAGTGGCTGTTGTTGTGTTGTCACTTACACACAGCAATTATTATCGTGTCTTTTACCAGCAGAGTGTAAAGAAAAGCTGTCATTAGCAAAATGGCTTGAGGGGCATTCACACTTTGTGCATTTGCCGACGCTTTTTTTTTTTTTTTTTTTTTTTTTTATTCAAACCCAAGAGCATTTATTGAACTTCACTGAAGGTAGGAACTCTCCAAGTGGATCATGGGACTTCTTGAGTCTCTTTGTCCTCATTTTCTGTACAACTGTTGTAAAAAAATTCTCGCCTGGTTCCAGACTCCTAAATCTCGTCACTTTTCATATTTTGTCGAGCGATTCAGAGTCAGCTTGTTCTCACTCGGAGAAACAATTGAGCCAATCTGAGCCTTTGTGGGCGGGACTTAGTGGTTTTTCATTGGCGTTTCGGCAGAATAGATTTGTTCAAATCACCTCCTTAACCAACAAAATGTCGGTCAAAATCAACCGACATTCTTGGTCAGTTGGTAAATGTCTGGCTAACCATGGATGTAGAGGCTGACTGGCTGCAGCACCATGTGACTGAAGTAACGTCAGAGTGTCCGGATACGTCAGTCACTAGTGATCGGCTCAGATACCTTGGTCACTAGTGATCGGCTCAGATACATCAGTCACTAGTGATCGGCTCAGATACGTCCGTCACTAGTGATCGGTTCAGGTACATCAGTCACTAGTGATCCGTTCAGATACCTTGGTCACTAGTGATCGGTTCAGATACGTTGGTCACTAGTGATCGGTTCAGATACATCAGTCACTAGTGATCGGTTCAGATACGTTGGTCACTAGTGATCGGTTCAGGTACATCAGTCACTAGTGATCGGTTCAGATACGTTGGTCACTAGTGATCGGTTCAGATACATCAGTCACTAGTGATCGGTTCAGATACGTTGGTCACTAGTGATCGGTTCAGGTACATCAGTCACTAGTGATCGGTTCAGATACCTTGGTCACTAGTGATCGGTTCAGGTACATCAGTCACTAGTGATCGGTTCAGATACCTTGGTCACTAGTGATCGGTTCGGGGAAAATCAACCCCCCCACACAGAAAACAGCTAACTAGAAGAAAATCTCAGGCTCAATAATGGAGTGGGAACTAAATGGCCATTCAGTCTGAATATCAGGCTAAGAAAATGGTGCAGTGTCAAGAAAATAAAAGTCAAGAGGCAACATTGTGCTAGAAGTTAAACTGATGAAAAATAAGTAAGGGATAATGCGCGACGAAGTGTCCATTATCAGGAATTAATGGACGACAGGGAGGCCATTAATTCCTGATAATGGACTCCTCGAAGGGCATTATCCTGCTTATACCATGGTCACTTGCCAAAGAAAAAAAAATTAAGACCATTAATTTATATTTTCATGCGTTTTGTAATCAAAATCTAAAGTTTTTCACAAGCCATAACTCAGTTTCCCTGGTAACACCTGAGGGTTTGACTAATACCTGGAACAATCATTACCATCCCATAAGGTTCTTATGCAATGGAAACGTTGTTCACTACTCCAGTAAATAGGATGAACCTTAGATAGGTTCATAGATAGGTAGCGTTATGCTAGCAACGTTCAGTCAGTCAATAAGTTTGCGTACGGTTGACAAACAGTAAATATAATTTGACAGTATGTTTAACAACAAGACTAGCTAGCTATCCAGCCATGTCATTGTCCCCAAATCAATATCAAGATTTTCACGAACATACAAATTGTAAACAGAGGCTTTGACTGCGTCCCTGTTGCTATGGTTACTCATTTTAGATACAGGCTGATACTACGTAGCCAGCGCATTAATTTAGAACGGTGAACGTTTAGAAAGTTTCACTGGAACTACTTAGTAGGTGTCCATTATCAGGAATTAATGGACACCCTGCAGCCAATCAGAATCGAGTATTCACCCAGACCATGGTATAATATTAGTTATATTCTTGTCCTCCCTCTGGCTGCTGGGTCCTAAGGCAGTCGCGTACCTTTGCCTAATGGTAAGAAGAGAGACATGCCAGACCAGACACAAGAAAAGTAAAGTTCCACAGATATGAGAACCGTTTGAAAAAAAAAATAAAAGCATTGATCCCTAGAAACTGTCATCCAATCAGCTGCCACTACACTGTGGTAAGCAGGCCTATCTATACTCATGAAATTCCATTCAGCGCTTTCCCTTCTGGCTTTGTTTTGAACAAACCTCGATGAGAAGCAATGTTTTGTTGGAGATAGAAATGCTTCCCCCCCCCCCCCCCAGTGAATACAAATCCTCTGTTTGTGTTTGCTATCAAGGAGAGATATAGCTTCTCATACTTCACACAACAGGTCCCTCCATTTTGAAACAGTCTGTGTCGGGGCCATGAGACGCTACTCCCCCTCGTTCTTATTCACGGGAAGGACAATTTTCTTATGGATTTTTGTGAAAAGCAGTTTGAAATAGTTCTGAATAGCTTTACAATTTTTTTGCAGAACTTTGGTTAATGTCGTCCTTTAGGTATGTTTGGCATTCGTTTACACGGTGTTTGGTATCGAACGACTTCTTCAAACCTTCAACCTTCAACCTTTCTTACATGTTTCTTTTCTATCCTTCCACCACATTTCTCATGACTCCATGCACTGTATAGCAGAAACACCACAAGTGATTTCCTTATAGAAGAGAAACATCTTTTTTTTTCATCTCGTCAGACTCAGGTCTTCAAGTTATTGTTGCTTGTTAGTTGCTTGTTAGAAAGTGCATTTTCCATTTTCTTGTGGATCTCACAGGAGTCGTTTTTCCTTGAACCTTCCAGCCTGCACAGCTCCTTCAGTATGAATGGGAAACACACGAGTGCAAACCTCATCACTGCTCATAATAACTGGTGATTCAAGAGCCAAATTCAGGTCAAGGTGAATCTCTTCACACTTCTTTCTTTCTTTCAAACATTTTATTTTCAGTTTATACGGATTACACACTCAATGTTACCCTCAAAAAGAATGGTACATAACACAAATACTAGAGCTAGACAACAGCTAACCATAAAAAACAATCAGACTAACAGACAAATAAAAGACAAGAAAACAACACAAACATAGATGATCATCCTCCATACTATAACTACAATAACAATGAAATGTTAATGAACATGTGGACTTTACCCTTTGGGGATCACTTGGATCCCAAAGTTGCGAAACCTTTTAATATGATTTCAGCATAGTCCTCTCCAATAAAATCTATAACAGGGCTCCAAACAGAGAGAAACCCGTTCATGTCTCCTTGGAGAACATGTGTGAGCCTTTCCAACGGGAGAAGTTGTAGAACATTATAAAGCCAACTTGAAACAGATGCTTTGACGTCTAGTAAAAAACGCTGTAAGATTTATAACCGTGCACAGTACCACAGAGGACTAAGGATTCTCTTATACCATGCACTGTATAGCAGAAACACCACAAGTGCTTTCCTTATAGAAGAGAAACATCTTGAAGAGAAACATCTTTTTTTTCATCTCGTCAGACTCAGGTCTTCAATATGTCAAATGTTAGAAAGTCATACACCAGCCCGATGCATTTTCCATTTCCTTGTGGATCTCACAGGGGTCGTTTTTCCTTGAACCTTCCAGCCTGCACAGCTCCTTCAGTATGAATGGGAAACACACGAGTGCAAACCTCTCTAAATCACTGCTCATAATAACTGTGGTCATTCAAGAGCCAAATTCAGGTCAAGGTGAATCTCTTCACACTTCTATATGACACACTGTCAAACTACATTACCGTTTACAACGCTTGAAAAAATGACTTTCTACAAATCATGTCTGTTGTTGTGAGCAAAATATAATTCATAAAACGAGTTGATGGCATTTATAAACGTACAACTTGTCCGTGTCAACAGAATTGAACAGTTTTTGACTGAACTGATCATTTCATCACCAATCCATCTGATTGATTTAGTGTTTAGATAATGTCAGCTTGTTAGCTAGCTAACCATAGTATCTGGTCAGCTAACCATCACTGTCTTGTTAACACATTTTATTAGTGCACTAGCTAATGCATTTCCTCTTTCCGTTCACTGCGGTTGGTTTGTGAGTCACGTTTTTTTTTTTTTTGTGATGGTTTAACGGCCGCAAAAGCGTCACGCTCGTTTTGTGAATTCACCCCAGAGTGTTTTGGAGTAGAGACTAGGGCTAAAGACAAGACAGTTTACTGTGTCACAGTAACCTACATTTGGAAACAAATCCACCTTATCACACTATTCACTTTTACTGAGAACGTTACTGAATGGATCTACAGCCACACCACAACAAGCTGACTCAGCTAGCTCTGTTTCGGGAGCGTATCTATGTTCCCAGGGTCCTATGTTCCCCAGTTCTACATATGTGCTCTCCCAGGGTCCTATGTTCCCAGGGTCCTATGTTTAACCCTAACTCTAACCCTAACCTAACCTATTAAACGAATACAGAGCTGGGGAATATCTTTTTCAGGTTCCCATTATGTGCTATATAGAGCTGGGGAACATAGGACCCTGGTAACATAGGACCTTGGGAACATAGGACCCTTTGTCATGTTCCCATTACGTGCCATATAAATCTGGGGAACATAGGACCCTGGGAACATAGGAATGACTCTGTTTCTAGCTGGTTGTTGTATATTTGGCCATTATTTCTGCAGTTCTCTATGGAGCCAGCCGTGGTTGATTGGAGATTTGTGACGCAACTGCCAAGCCTCTGTAGAGGAGTGAAATATCTGACTTCTCAGGCTGAATTTGGCTCTTGAGGGCCACAACACCATGCTAATATTAATAGCAGTAATGGCGTCACTGCAGGACAGCAGCCAGAGCACAGAGGATCAGATGCAGCACTGTGACATGCGGACCGTGGCAGAGGTGGAGGCTGAGAGCAGGAACCTCCTGCTGGCTTCACCGTATCACCTCCGCCTGTGGCCCGGGGCCCGCAGGGGGACAGGTGATCCATCACAGCTGGAGGAAAACACCTGCTCCCCACACACACACACACACACACACACACACACGCACACACACACGCAGACCACACGCACACATAGACCACATGTACACACAAATACAGGTGCAAAAACCCATGCATAGATGGACAGACACACACACACACAGACAGGTGTAGACATGCACACACACATGAATGGACACACAGCACCGACACACACACACTTCTTTTTTCGGCCATCCTTCATCCTTTCAACCCATTAATCCTCCTTCCCTCTGTCTTCTCCCTCGTTTCCCTCTTCACCTTCTTGTTTTTTTTTTCTAAATCTGATGGCGAAACAGCAGATTTCCAGATGAAAACTAAACTGACGGATTCCACACTCGTCTCTTGGGGTTGGGAAACTTTGTATGACCTTTGGGCTTATAAAATCCTTTCAAAACCCATAGTATACTTTCATAAATTTCTAAAAGTGGAGATTTTGTAGTTGTGCTAATGTATTTTTCTTTTATAACTCCTGTAAATAGGGGAGACTGGGGATGATTGTAACACATTTTGGAGTTAGATCTCTCAGATTTTGACACAAAGTACCCACATTTATCTACTACAAAAAGCAATCACTTCAACCTCTATTATAATATCACAGACTTCATGAATTGATGTCAAACACACTATCAGTGCTAATCAAAATATAAACTTGGTCCAGAAAATTACTTTCTTACCTCAAAATCTGTTTTTTTGGCTGTAAAATCTGTGATGTGAGATCAGAAGGGAAGTGGGTGTGTACAGTAGTGATCATGTGACTCTATCTTACCCCTGATTGGTGGAACTGGTGCCGTTACAACTAACCCCACGTTACAACAATCCCCGGTCTCCCCTACTAGTAGTTTCACCAGTTTATAGACCTTCCTACCAGCGACTATATCATTTTATAAGATGAAAACTCTAAACTCTATCCAGATTGCTAAATGATGTGGAATTACTAAATGCAGCATGTTTGTTTTTCAAGTTTATTCATGAAAAATGCAAAAATATACAAAATACTTGACACAAGAAAAGCTTTTCAAACCATAGTGTCTTTTTTCAAAGGGGTGACAATGCATTGGTCATATTTGCTAATCATTAGCTTTTGGTCTGGGTAATAGTTTCTTAAAAGGTTTTCAATGACAAAGGCACTTTAGTATTGTCAAGATCAAGCCTCTTCAAAACAATTAGCTCCTGTTTTTGTGAAACGACGTTTCCTGGTTGTCAGTGTCTTAGCGTGATGGTTTCATGTTTTTTTTGTTTTTTTCTCAGTAAGATTTTGAATGGAGAAAAGCTTCTTGGTTGTGTTTTCCTCAGCCAGGATTGTCGTTGATGACATTTGGGTACGGCAATCTCCCCTCTCTTCTTTTCCGAGCCTCTCCTCGCCCCCTGGATTCCTCCAGGCGTCTCTCTCTGGTCTCTCTCTGGTCTCTCTCTGGACGGCTCAGTGGCTGCAGACGCCCTGAGGCCAGAGAGAGGCTTTGGAGAGGAATCCTTCTTCTGTTCACTGAAACCTCTGGCTCTCCTACTGCTGGAGGGCTTCTGTCCCCCCAGAACAGGACCTGTAGCTGGGTGGACATTCAGGTCATCAGGCCAGATAGTTTTAATCCCACTTGTTTGCCTGTAACTGATCCACAAGTCTGAGAGATACACAGTGCATCCATAAGCTGCTGTGTTGCTGGAATAGCAGGGTCTGGGTGGATGTGTGGCTGTTAGAGCCACAGCTTAAAGCAATATTCCACTTAGTTTTAACATGGGGGTTATTTTATTTGGCACTTGACTGCTATGAAAACCAGAATATAAACTACAGTGAAATAGCCTGAAAACTTGCATTTAATAAATTCAACAACTGTTCCCACTTTTATAAGACAATGAA
>NW_027282179.1:0-35000 GCF_046629955.1 Centroberyx affinis | reverse complement strand
GTGTAATGCTGTACACTCGTCGGTATCGAATTTGTCAATTAGATTCAATTGATCAGTCAATCCGTCAGTGGGGCTCCCAGGCCAGCCGGCGTTGTTTTCTGGCAGAAAAGTAAGCTTAAGCAAACTTGGTCTTTGTCTTGTATAGCTGGTGTTAAGTGGATTCTGCATTTAACCCGCATCAGTTTTGACGAGGAACTCACATTTGCAGAAAACTCAAAGAAAATCCAACAGAGACTGTGTGAGGCAGCTAAACTCCCAACAGCTCTTTACAGTGTTTTTACTGAGAGTATATTATCTTTTTCTTTGACCATATGGTTTACAGTTATCAGTCTGAAGGACAGAATTAGTTATATTGTCAGCATGCGCTCCAGAATCACCGGATCGCCTCAGAGGAGTCTCCGAGCGTTTCGCTGTCAGCGGCCCGGGAAATATTACATGACAAGTCACACATACTGCAGGGAATTCAAGCTCCGGTCATCAGGTCGGGGGTTTCTGCTGCTCCAGTCTGAGACACATCTGAGGACAAATACCTTTGAAACAGAAGCAATCAACATTTTAAATAGGAATTGTGAGGTTTCTAACACTGGACAATTGTAAATGTTATAATTTCAGCTGTATGCATTTGACCTCTGCCTGCGCTCTGCACTTTAAGAGCACAGATACACAACTAATCTGGTAATCTGTCCAGTTTTGTCTCTTTTTGTTATGTGAAATGTTTATTCTCTGTCTTGACTTTAATGTCTGTTTGTACCTTTTTTAATTGCGGCCTCCTTTAAACTGTGAAATCTGTAGACTCACACACACTGCCTTCACTTACAAGACTTTTATTTAAAGACACGTTTCGGTCAAGTGACCTTCGTCAGGTATCTGAGGTCACTTGACCGAAATGTGAAGACTGTTTGTCCTCCTCCTCCTCCGACGCACCTGGTTGTGCAAATATCACCTTTTTATAATAATAATAATAATAATAAACTTTACTTATAGAGCACTTTTTTTTAACACAAGTTACAAAGTGCTTTACAGGATTAAAACAAATTACATTAAAATGAAATGAGAGTAAAAGAGAAACCACACAATTTAAAAGAGCAATAAGTAACTATAACTATAACTAATAACTAGTAACAGAGGGATAACGGAGTAAAACCATTCAAATTTAAAAAAAATAAAAGAATCAACACAATTTAAAAGAGCACAGGCCTTAAATTGCCCCATGTGGGATTGACCTGAAATGAAAGTGCTGTGTAGAGTGGTAGACATTCAAATCTCTTTCCCTCCCTCCTTCTCATGCTTTTCTCCTGTCTCTATCTTGCATTAGTTTTTTTATACAGACTAGAAACCATTGCGAAAACTCCCAATCCATGTATTTATCCTGCAGGCAGCCCTTTCTTAAATGTAGAAACAAATTAGATAACACAAAACTTCAGTGTCTCTCAACAAAGTAGTCACTTAGTCTTCGCAACTTCCAGCCACTGAACAGACAGCAAAACTTCATTTTTTTTTTTGCTAACCAGTTCCTCTAGGGGATGGAGCCTAAGTGCGGCAGTAGCCTGCAGCAAATAAAAATAAATAAATAAAAAAAAGTTGAACTTCCACAATGCAATGGCAGCATATGAATCATCAGACTGAGCCTACACACTGTACCAGGACACAAACAAACCTGTGTTTGAGTGAGTCATATCCCGGCGTTTCATTTGGAACAATTCGATAATGATTAGATAATACTGACGACGGGCGCTTCGAGCGGAGCGGCCCTGAAAGTGTTTTTAGCCGGCCTGTAGCGGCCCGGTAGTGGTGGAGGGCGAGCGGCGAGGCCCGGCGGGGCGGGGAGGGAGGGAGGGAGGGAGGGAGGGAGGGAAGCGTCGATGTGGGTGGCTCCGCACAGGGGACCTTTTGACTGGAGCCGTCCGCCGAATAATGGCGGCTGTTGCGTAACCGCCACTGACTGTAGACTGGAGATTTTTTTTTTTTTTTTTTTTTAAACGGGAAGGTTGAGGTGACGTAATGTCTGTGTCTGAGCAGCAGAGAGAGGGGCCGACATATCAAAGAGCCGCCACTAGGAGGAGAGAGCGGGCCTGGACTGGCAGGGGCTGGCTGCTGAGGAGCGTTTGGAGGGAATGTGGAGAGGAAGATGTAGAAATATTACTAATGCTGTGATTTGAGGATGTACACTACCAGTCAGAAGTTTGGACACACCACACTTTTCTTTACTGTTACTGTTTTTCCACATTTTAGAATAACAGTAAAGACGTCAAAACTGTGAAATAACACAAGTGGAATTATGCAGTGACCAAAAAAAAGTGTTAAATCAAAACTATCTTATATTTTAGATTCTTTAAAGTAGCCGCCCTTTGCCTTGATGGAAAGGCAAAAAGGCTTTGGAAAGAAATTCACACATAGGATCAACTTCACTGTTTATATTTGTCTAAGAAACACATTTCAAGCATTTAAGCAGAAGCCTTTAGATCAAAATGGCTTTGAGAGAATGAAAAACATAGAACATTCAGTCAGGTGGGTCCAGACTGTTTACTGATAGTGTGTTTGTTCCTTACAGATCACTATATTGTCCACTTTGATTTGAGGAAGGGAAACAGATGATTATGTGAGCTTCATCATTCAGTATCTCTAGAATATAGAGGATTCGGTCTGTGAGAGTGTTGTCATTGTATGTTATGTTATATCTTTTAAGAAGTGGCAGATATTCTTTCATTTTTCTGCTGTCAATCATAATGTCAGAGTAGTTGTCACTTTTTTTCAGATGATGGCTTCATCATTTTGGTACAAAGCACATCATATATTAATACACTACCAGTCGACAGTCTGGACACACCTGATTGAATGTTCTATGTTTTTCATTCTCTTAAAGCCATTTTGATCTAAAGGCTTCTGCTTAAACGCTTGAAATGTGTTTCTTAGACTAGTGATTCTCAACCTTTTTCATATCAAGGATCCTAATTTAGTCCACATTAGGGCCACAGACCCCCATTTGATGAGATTGTGTCTCTCAGACCCAAATCTGACGATATCTTTTATTGTCAGATATGATTTTGTCCAGCATTCCATAACTATCTGTATTGTAGGTAGAAAGATAACAGAGAAACTATGATCAAAACAGTCATTCTTCTACATTTTCTAATTGTGTTAACTTCTTGTAAATGAAATAATGGAGAAGTTTAACAATTCATCCATTTGCTGGGGACCCCCTGGAACCCCCTCAAGGACCCCTGGTGGTCCCCGGACCCCACGTTGAAAAACTTTGTCTTAGACAAATATAAATAGTGAAGTTCCTATGTATGAATTTCTTTCCAAAGGCGGCTACTTTAAAGAATCTAAAATATAAGATAGTTTTGATTTGTTTAACACTTTTTTTGGTCGCTGCATAATTCCATTTGTGTTATTTCACAGTTTTTATGTCTTTGCTGTTATTCTAAGATGTGGAATATAGTAATAATGAAGAAAAATGTGTGTGTCCAAACTGGTAGTGTATATATTACTATATTACTACTGTTGGACGAAAACCTCCTATGTCCAAAATGTCATAAAAGTATTTTTTTCTTTTGCAGCTCGATGACAAGGCATTTCTGACATTCTCCACTGTGCTTTGAATCGGTTCCATAAGTTATTTAGGAGGTTCAAAGTCAATACGGTGTCTTTGTGTAAGAGCCGGCCCTGGGTGGCAGAGGCGAACAGATGGATATGTGATCAACTCAACGTGAGTGATTCTCCCTCTTCATCACACAGAGGCTTTTGCCGGCGCCGGCTGATGAATCGCCTCATAGATGTGACAAATATATCGGGCTTTCGTCCCTCGGAGGAGCGCGGAAATAACGGTCAGAAAAAAAATGAGCCGGCACATCGTGTGGAATTCCTCGGGAAGGCCGGGGGAGAGAGGCCTTTTTCTAGATGTTGTTTTTGTAAATTCAGTTTGGCTGCTCAGTTTATTGTATCTTAAATGTTTGAATAAGACATTATATAGAATAGAATAGAATAATATGTGGAATACAGTAGGTACAGTATAGATCAGTGGTTCTCAACCTTTTTTATATCAAGGACCCCCAGTGTAGTCCACATTAGAGCCACAGACCCCCATTTGATGAGATTTTGTCTCTCAGACCCAAATCTGAGAATATTTTTATTGTCAGATATGATTTTGTCCAGAATCCCATGACTATCTGTATTGTAGGTAGAGAGATAACAATGAAACTATGACTAAAATAGTCATTCTTCTACATTCTCTATTTGTGTTAACTTCTTCTAAATGAAATAATGCTGAAGTTTAACAATTCATCAAGTTGCTGGGGACCCCCTGGAACCCCCTCAAGAACCCCTGGTGGTCCCCGGACCCCACGCTGAGAACCACTGGTATAGAATACAGCAGTATATAGGGGAATTCCTAACAAAAACCAAACAAGTAAAGCTCTTTCTAGCTTTGCTTCAAATCCAAGTAATTTGCTTTACCCCCTAGTTTCTCTAATTGGTTTGCTTAACTTGCATCTTAAATGTTAGAATAGTATAAGAGAGAGTATAAGATGAGAGTCACAGAAGAAACTGATAAACTATGATTTTGGTGATTTTTACTTGAACTTTTCCAGACAGATCAAATTCCCAGACCGCAGGCCCATGAAACTTATTCAGAATCTGTGATAACAACTTAAAAAATGTGTGGCTGTGAATGTGAAATGAAGGCTGCTTATCTAAAATTTTTTTTGAAAAGCCGACGTTTCACCTGACAGTAGGTGCAACAGGACAGAGACCCGTGGGATTAAATTAGAAACCTGGTCATGCTGGTCAGAAAAAATGAGCCGACACAGTCCCAAGGAATTCCTCAGAAAGGCTTTTTAACATGGTATTATATTTGTAAATCACAGCTATTTGGCTGCTGAATTTATTGTAGCTTAATTATTAGAATGGGCCAGTATGTGGAATAGGTGCAGTATAGAATAGGACAGTATTGGGAAAAAGATATAGTATGGATCAAGATAGTATGAAGTGGAATCCCTCACAAAAGCCGCAAAAGAAAGGATTTTTTGGGGGGAAATTTTGGAGGCATTTTGCTGCTTAGTTTATTGTATCTTTTAATTGTTCGACTAGTATAACCGTATTCCTATTTTTTCCTGTTTTTGCATGAACTGAAGAGCCAGTTCCCCGACCCCATCGAAACCCATGCTAACATTTAAAAAATGTGTTGTCTGTCAATGTGAAACAAGTTGAACTTCTTCTAAAGGCCTGTGGTCGTCCACGATGAAACCATCTCGCAGGTCTCCTCATTACAAATACCTTTGTGTTTTTACTGACAACTCATTAACCTGGAACACCCATGTGGACGGTCTCTGTAGCAGATTACGACTGCACTTCCTGCGTCGATTTATGCCTACCATACACTAGAAGAGTTTGAAAATACTTTGAAAAGAGAAAGGGAGAGAGGGAGCACTGCAGCCAGATTTATATGTTTGAAGCTAGCGATCTTTAGCTGAAATGTACGGTTAGCTCGTAGGCTAATAGCAAACATTACAGTAGCTAACGTTAGCTTGCAAGTAGCCCCGTTCGGGACAGTGGTTAGCTAGCTAGCTATAGCATATAGCATACTCACTGGGGATTTCGAGGGCTACAGCAATTTCTGTCCACTTTTTTTCCTTTGGAGAGAGCGCAACTATTGGTTGTTGACAATGTTCACGTCATTGAACTTCACTATTTGCATGAGCCAAGACTAAAGACTTCCGATAATATTAAACATGTTTGATTTTATCGGAACGTCAAGACGAGAAAAAGACTGACTTAAGACAGCTGGGACTGAGTTTTCTGACCAGCTTACACCAAACGATGGAGATGACGGGAGCGCGCCACAACTCCAGCAAAACTCTCATGATTTTATTCCGACATTGGAAATTTGTCTGCGAAATTTGTATGCGACAGTATGCGACGTTTGGTGTAAGGTCGCCATTAGAGTTCATGGTGTTGATCAAAAATTTATGTTAGTCTTTTATCAGGCAGTCTTAGAGAGCCTTATCAGATACGGCATCACAGCTTGGTTTGCTAACCTCTAAAGTCAACTAAAGTCCAAACTGGTTCGACTGATGCGGACTGCATGGAAGACTCTAGGGGTTAGACAGCATCCGTCCTTGTAGTTGACTTACGAACAGGCTGCTCTAAGGCAAGCCGATAGGAGAGTTACTGACCCATCCCATGTTCCACACACTGAGTATCAGCTACTGCAAGCTGGGAGGAGGTTCAGAGCAAGGTTATTATAGTTTTGCATTTTTCATTAGTTTTTATTTTTATTTCGTTTTGACTTTTTGTTTTCAATTTCAGTTTAGTTTTAATTCGTTTTTAAAGCGGGTTTGCTAGTTTAGTTTACTTTTTATTTTTTGAAAATGCTCAGTTTTAGTTTAGTTTTTATTAGTTTCAGTGTTAGTTTTAGTCTTTTTTGTAATATGGGGTATTTGTCAGGGGCGAGATTCAAAAATTCAAAATACTAGGCTTATGTATGAAATAAATTGACAAAGACGAAAATTACAGACATTTTCTCTATAATTTTAGTTTATTTTAGTTAGTTTTTGAAACACACAATACAGTTTCAGTTAGTAACCTTGGTTCAGAGTCCCTTGCTGCAGATTAAATAGATTTAAAAATTATTTTATCCCTGTGTCAATAAAACTTTTAAATAGCGGCAGATAAGAAAAGGACGACGCCAAGATGGACACTGGAGATTTGTGCAGATCTTTGCTTTTATTGATGTGTTTCTTTCTTCTGTTTGTCTATAGGTGCTTTTAGGAACCTTGCTGTATGTTTTTATTTACTAACATCTTTGTATGTTTTTTGTATGCAGAATGTTTTGTCTTTCACGGCTGCAGCATGGGTGAAAGCCCAAGCCAAATTTTCCACTTTGTGGGACAATAAAGCTAATCTTGAATCTTGAATCTTAAATTCCCGAAACCATTTTGTAGGTTTTCTCATGCCAGCAGCACTGGGACAGGACCCGTGCCATTATATATATATATATATATATAGTCACAGTATTGTTAATAATCACGTCCTGTGGGTGTGTACAGGAGGAGGAGCGGCCGATAAATCTTCAGTCTGAATAAGGAGAGGAAAAACAAAAGGTTAATAATCAGACCGGGAGCCTCTGACCACCCAGCCTCTCTCTGTCTCTCCTTCACTTCTGTCAATTCTTCAATTCAAGCTGCTTTATTGGCGTGAATGTTAGATGAGCAGCGTTGCCAAAGCAGCTAAAGACAATTGAATGAAACTAATAAAAATAAATAACTGTCTCTCTCTGTTTTCCTGTCTCTCTCTCCCTGTCTGTGTTTCTCTCTGTCTCTGCTCTCTCTATCGATTGACACCAACTTACCTCGTGTCGATCTGCGTCTCTGTCGACATACGTACATTTTGTCGAAATGCAACATGAATGCGTTTTTTTTTTTTTATCCCAAACGAGAGCGCGCACACTCGTTTATTGGAGAATCACGAATCGTCCTCGACCCTCTTCCCTTCTCCTCCCCTCCCTTCTCTTCGTTTTCCCAGCTCGCTTAAAATGCCGGCGGCCGCATTACATTGAGATTCAAGAGGTTATCTGGCGATGGTGATGGGGATTGCAACAGCCGAAAGGATTGCCACAGGTTAAAGCTTTTTTTTTTTTTTTTTTTAAAGCTCCGCGTATGGCTCGGCTTTAATGAGCAAAACTCTTCTTTTAAAATTTTTTTTCTCTCCTCTTCTGTCTTTGCTCTCTCTTTTTTTTTTCCAGGCAAGAGAGCTGCAAAAACAATACCTCCACCGCCATGGAAAATAGATTCTGAAGATGCCTTTTGTAAAGTTTCTAACCGTGTGTGTGTGTGTGTGTGTGTGTGTGTTTTTTACAGAGTGGTGGGCCCCGCTGTGACCTTCAAAGTGCGCCCCAACCCTCAGAACGTCACCACAGCAGATGTGGCCAACGTAGCTGGTAGGTTCTCCTCGGCTGAATAATGTTGCCTTTATACTGACAGAGAAAAAGACAGGCCATTATCGCCGGCTCTCCGCTGCACCTGTGGCCCCGGATGAACATTTTTCAAAACTGCCGCCCAACATATGACTGCTCACTAATGTGCTTTTTCCCCACTGTGCACGGTGTGGGTTTCTGTCATGGTTTGGTCTGGGTTGGCATGGGTATCATAGAGAGTCTAAGCCCCTGCGACTTTCTTGACTTGCAAAATTATCTTTTAAATTGACAAAACATCATATGTGTAATTCATGGCACAATTCAAACGGGATCAAACAATTATTTGTCTCTCGCTGTTGACTACCCTACAGGCTCTTATAGAAGTATTTGGTACTAGCCCAGTTTCAAACTGTAAAAAAACAGATGGAGTAGTGAGTGTGATGTCACCCACAGTCGGCATGTTGACATTTTTTGGAGCCGGAGCAGTCAGAGAGAGGCAAAAGGTGGAATTTGGGTTTTCTCCAGAGCCGCAGCGCTGCCTGCTATTGGCCCAAAATTGTCGACCTGTCAATCACTGGACAGGCTACCTGTCAATCACTCGGAAAATAGGGAGCCGGCAGGGTCATAGTGGCTTTTCGTTTGCGGCATGAATCTCCTAGCAACTGTGGCTGACTCTGTCATGGAGGCCCATTGGAGAATTGGCTGCATCTAATTTAACAAGCAGGCTAGAAAAAGAGAGGTACCTGGAAAAGATGTTGGTGTGGCTGTAGATCCATTCAGTCATGTTAAAAGTAAAAGTGAATTGTCTGATAAGGTGGATTTGTTTCGAAATTGAGCTTATTGTGACACAGGAGACCATCTTGTCTTTAGTCCGAGTGCCTTTGGTTAACTGAGCTTCACTGAATTTCAGCTCAATTCAGCAAAGTAACCAATGTTGATGGTGCCATGTGACTACTAGCTACAGTTAACGCTAGCTGCTACTAGGTACGTTAGCTAGTGTGCTAATCAGATGTGTTAACAAGACCGCTGGTTAGCTGACCAGATACCATGGTTAGCTAGCTAACCAGCTGACATTAAACACAAAATCAGTCAGATGCATCAGTGATGAAATGATCAGTTCCCAGTCAAAAACAGCACAGAAATGGTTGAGCTGTTCAGTTCTGTTGAGGCTGACAATCAGCTGTTCTCCGTCTATAAAGCTGCTCAAGCTTCCTCCAGTTTGGCTGTCGGATCGTTCTTTTGCTCGTCCATCACACGATATCTCAGACACCGTTTTTTATGAAGCGAGGGGGAATGACGCATCCATCCACTGTGTTTCTGCCTTTTTAAATTGGCCTAAAGGGGGCGCTACAAGGTTCGTTTGCTCCCCCATGTGTCACTGATTGGCTTTTGATGAAACCTGGGAGAGTGATGCATCTCACTGCTGATATTTTCAAAATTAACCTGACAGGCCCAAGGGGGGCGCTGCGGTCACCGGTCAGGTGACATATTTGTTACTGATTGGCCCAGAGGGGGGCAGCATCATTCATTGGAAGACGACAAGTTTGCTGTTACGTTGTTTTTAGTTTGTTTATCCTTGATTTCACCAGCTAGTCTCAGTGAGATTAAAAACTCTCTTCCAGGGAGACCGGGCCAAGAAAACAGCAGCAGTGATAAACACGGAATTACAGACAAACAACAATGTACACGAGTAAAAATACAATCATAATCTCATTAAAAGGTAAAAGCAAAGTCAATATTCACTCAGGCAGCAGTCCAATAGCAAGCCAGCAGGATGAGCAGCCAAGGATATATCTGTACTGTACACACACACACACACACACACACACACACACACACATATAGATCTTGGCTACAGAGAGCAGAGGCAGTTCCTCAGTGATTCTGCCTCAAGATCCTCAGAATCAGAATTATTCAGTTCAGCCTGTCCTGTCACATGGAGAGGGGCTTTGTAATAATGTTTCAGAGTGCGATCCAGCAGTCAAACCATTGTGAAGGTGTGTGGGAGTGTGTGTGTGTGTGTGTGTGTGTGTGTGTGTGTGTGTGTGTGTGTGTATTGTGAATGTACCGGGCTGCAGTGTGACTCACGGTAATGAGGCGAGGGTGTTGATGAAGTGGGGAATAAGGAGAGGAGGAATGTTTGCCATTAGCCAAGCTGTCAGTCGAGAGAGAGAGGAGGAGAGAGAGAGGGAGAGAGAGAGAGAGAGAGGGAGGGAGAGAGAGAGTGGGGGGGGAGAGAGAGAGAGAGAGAGGGAGGGAGAGAGAGAGAGGGAGGGAGAGAGAGGGAGAGAGACAGTGAGAAAGAGAGAGAGATAGAGGGAGAGTGAGAGACAGAGAGAGAAAGAGGGAGAGAGAATAAGAAAGAGAGAAAGATAGATAGAGAGAGAGAGACAGAGAGAGAGAGTAAGAGAGAGAGAGAGAAAGAGAGAGAGAGAGACAGAGAGAGAGGGAGAGAGAGAGAGTAAGAGAGAAAGAGAGAGAGTCTAAAAGAGAGAGTCATAGTCCCGAATACATTTTTCCTGATATTCCCTGGGCCTAATTCCAGACACACACACACACACACACACACCCTCCAAATCACCTGCACTGGGAAATTGGCTCTGTCAAAATAACTTACATGAGTAGCTCAACGTGTATTTTTTTTTGTTTTTTTTTATACCCCCCCCACCACCACCACCACCACCACCACCACCACATCTTATACCGGCTTGATAATTGCAACCCCACCTCCTCACACACTCACACACACACACACCACTCTCTCACCCACGCACACACACACACACACACTCGTCTACACACTCTTTGCGCTGATTATGCAACGGGTTCTCTCTCTCTCTCTCTCTCTCTCTCTCTCTCTCTCTCTCTCTCTCTCTCTCTCCTGTTTTTTAAGTGCTATTGTTGCCGTTCTCATTTCCCGCCCGCCGCTCCGCCGGGTCGGGGATGAGCCTCGATTGTTATTAATGCAAACATCTGACAGAACGTGCTCCAAATGAAATATGGACGGCCTCTTAGCTAAAGTGCAATAGTGTGGGCGGTCCGTCTTTAAAGCGTCGTTTGTCATATTCAACTAGAATATCAATCCATCCCAAAGCGTACATTATCCCCCCCCTCCCCCCCCGGCCGGAGTTTATAGTGCTTTTCTGAAACATTAAGCTTTACACGGCCATTGTAATGATGTCGTTTTATCATCGTTTATAGCTGATCTGTGGCGGGTCGGAGAGATTATGGCGTCCGTCTCTCCTGGCGTTGGAAAACAAACTTGTGTGTTTGGGTGTTTTGTCTTTGGCAGCTGCGTTAATCGGTTATTCTGCTCAGGTTGTGTTTTATTCTGTTTGAGCTGCGTAAAAGAGCTCAGCGAGACGTCACACTGCAAAAAAAATATTAATCTTAACAAGTTAATTTAGTCTCATATTCAGCCTTCAGATCTGATTTTTTTTTAAACCAACATAACAATTCTGCCATTGAGGAGAGATAACTCCACTTGTCTCCAATGCAGCTTCACTTGTTTCAGGAATTTTCTAGAAATTAGTCTTGAAATTAAGTCAGAATAAGGCAAGGCAAGGCAGCTTTATTTGTATAGCACCTTTCATACACTGAGGCAATTCAAAGTGCTTTACAGAGTAATAAAAAATACAGTAAAGGTAAAAAATGTGCAATTAAAAAGTGCAAAAGTAGTACAGACAAGAGATCTACCAGATAAAAGACTTAAAAAGTAAACTAGTGCAGTTCAAATCAAGTGAAATCGAAAGATAACAGAAAAGACAGTGCAAGAGGATTAGAAAAGTGAAAAGTGCATTAAAATCACATTTAAAAGAAAATAAAAAAGATATAAATAAATAAATATAACAGTGCAGATGAGTGTTGCCCTGGATTTCTTAAAAAGCCCAGGCGAACAGAAACGTTTTAAAAAAAAAAGTCCATAATAACAAGTCATTTGGTCTCATATTCAGCCTTCAGATCTTATTTTTCTTAAACCAAGAGAAAGATTCTGCCAATGGAGTGAGATAACTCCACTTGTTTCCAATGCAGTTTCACTTGTTTCAGGAATTTTCTAGAAATGAGTGTCAGTATCTTACAAACGAGTAAGAATAAGGCAGATCACTACACTGCTACAGAAACTGACTCTAGATTCTACAAAATTCTTGAAACAAGTTGAGTAGCATTGGAAACAAGTGAAATTATCTAACCACACTGGCAGATCTTTTCACTTATTTTAAGAACATAGGTAGGACTCAGTAATAGACTAAATGACTAAGTTAAGATGGAGATTTTTTTTGCAGTGTGATTTAAAAGATTGTAAAGTGGAGGCAGACCTCAGATTTTCTGGAAGTTTGTTCCAGGCATGAGGAGCATAAAGACTAAAAGCTGCTTCTCCATGCTTTGTTCTGACCCTGGAACAGTAAGCAGACCAGCACCTGAAGACCTGAGGAGGTCTGGCGGGTTCATAACATTGAAGGAGATCAGAAATGTATTTTTGGTCCTAAACCATTAAGTGCTTCATAAACATGCAACAGAATTTTAAACTCAGTTCTTTGGCACACAGGAAGCCAATGCAGTGCAAGGCAAGGCAGAGAAAATGACACTTGATTCTACTAAATTCTTGAAACAAATTGATTTGCATTGGAAACAAGTGAAATTATCGAACCCCACTGGCAGATTGTTTCACTTAATTTAAGAAAATTATGATTTTAGGTCTCAATAATAGACTAAATGACTTGTTAAGATGGAGATTTTTTGCAGTGTTTTTTGCAGTGTTTCATCACTGAAATACAAATTCTGTAAAATCTCACTCTGATTTCCTTATTTGAAACAAAACAAAAGGAAGCAGCTTCTCTCTGCAGTCCGGCCGCAGCTGAATCAAGTCGAAACCGAATCATTTTTCTCCTGCTCGTGACATCACCGGATCGATACTGACCCCGGGCCCCCGGGCGCCAAGCGGCCCGACAGACCCCGGCGCTGCGTTTTTTTTTTTTTTTTTTTTAAGAAGCCGCGGTGCAGCCGCTTCTGTCACGCGCGCTCCGCCCACTGTGAGCGGGCCCCGGGGCCGGAGAGAGGGCCATTGTGGAGCGTGGGGGCGGATGTCAAGATGGTGGGCAGCGAGGTGGTGACCCCCCCCTATTGTCCGGCTGGGGGGCGGGGGGAGCGCGGGGGCCACTTCCAGCGGTGCGTCGCGGCCGTGAGAACGGGACCCCCTGAATAGGCCGGGGGTCAGGGTCAGGACAGCGGGCAGCTCAATTAGCACTTAAAGCAGGAGGAAGAGCAGCTGAGGAGCCACGACTCCGCTCAGATCGCCTTATCCTCGCTCCGTCTGTTCATCTGACTTCTCCTCTTTTTTTTTTTTTTTAATACAGCGCTTGTTTTTGCATAGATGCTAATCAGGCTCCTCGGGCTGGAGAGGCGAGCTCACACACACATGCCCACAAGCTGTCCACTTGAGGGATATTTTTGTCCCAGGACAGGTTTGGATGCTGGCAGCGGTCAGCTCCAGCATTTATTAGCCATCACACTGAACCTTGACTGAGTGTTTTTTGTTCAAGAGAAGCCAACCCTCCATTGTTAGCGGCAGACAATGGCCGCTTGCTCAGTCAGTCGGTGTAATATCTGAAGTTTGATTTGTGTGTTGACATGGAAGTAATTTCCCGGCAGCGAGGTCACGAAGTCCTCAATAAGTTAGAAAGACGTTTTCCTTTGGAGAAACGCTACCAGTGGATGCTTAGTTTACATGCTAATTAATGGAATATCTCTAAATAAATAAAAATGGCGGGAACTGCTGATCATGTCAACCTTTGTGCATGGCTGGAGTGTGTTTTTTTTTTTTTTAAATTTCAAAGCATCACTGAATTCCATTTTGTATGTGAAAGGTGAACACAACAGCGCCGCTTCATTTTCTGACATTTGCTTTCACATTAATTCCACAGGATCTGAGCTGGAAGTGTCTGTAGGCTATTTTCTCGTTTCTGTTTGGAGATTTTCTTAAAGACTCTTTTCTTTTTTTTTTTTTATCTTTCGCTCTCCAAGGTCACTTCCTCGCCCCAAACCCTTTAGTCCTTGTATCTCCGCCGCCGCACTCTTGACGAGAAAATCCCTGCTCCTCATTTGCATTTTAAGGCATTTATCTGATGAGTGACTTGCAATGACTGCAACAAATTGAATTAAATTCCTAGACGGCTAACATACCAAGCAGACAGTATTAAGGAGTGCACATGTCAAAGCCAAAGCGCCCTGACAGCAGATGTAACAAATATTCCTGTGTCCCCTATAATGATAATGCATGATAGAAAAGTGCTGGATAAAGAAAAACGACAAGGAGGAAAAGGGGGGGGGAGGTTTATTTTTTAAACAAAGTAGGGGCAGTTCAAGTACAGAGGCAGCCATGACAGAAGCCCATAATACTGTACTACTGTAATACTGTACATATCCTGCATAAGTACTACAGTAAATAGCTGTAAACAGTTATTTTCCTGTTATACAATCGAACAAAATTGGTACACGATAACAAAAAGCTAGTGAGGTTTGAAAGTATTTTATCGAATCTTAATCTAGTGTCGAATCTGCTTATTGAGTCCGAATCCTTTCAAATTCTTTATCAAATCTTTTTAGGTAATCTATTGGAGGGGGGGGGGGGGGGGTATAATATTAATTCTACTTTATCATTTAGTCAATGTCAACTAAATAAATGCATAGCACCATGTTGAACTTACCTGAAGATGAGCTGGTTGCAGCGGCAGGTTGAGGCGGAGCAGATCGTCCTCAAGTTGTCAAAAAAGCCGGACTCTTTTACTTTGATTTGACGCTTCGTAGATAAACAGTTTAAGCGTGGAGCTTGTAGTCCCGCCCCCTTCGTCACAAGGACCTTGCTGCAAATAGGAAGAAAGTAGGCCACCATCTTCCTCTCTCCATCAATGGTCAAGTTGTAGAGAAGGTCTCCTCCTTCCGGTTCCTTGGGACCGCTATCCACGAATCCCTATCATGGGATCTTAACACCAGTCTCATAGTCAGTAAAGCCCACCAGAGACTCTACTTCCTGCGGCAGCTGAAGAGGTTCGAGATCAGTCAGAAAGCCATGACTCACTTCTATAGATCTGCAACTGAGAGTGTGCTCACTTTTTCCATTCTTGTCTGGTACGGCCACACAACCACTCAGGACAAGACTGAGCTTGAAGAAGTGATAGGCAGAGCATCTAAAATCATCGGTTGTAGTCTTTCCTCGCTTGCATCACTGTATTCCACCAGAATAATCAGGAAGGCTAAAAATATCACCACAGATCCCTCCTCCCATCAGGTAGAAGATACAGGAGCATTAAGTGTAGAACATCTCACTTCATCTCCCTACCTCAAAGCCATCAGGCATCTGAACTTGCACTGATCATCTCTAAATACACTTAACCAGCACTTTAACACGGTGTGCACTTTACTACGTGTAAATGTAAATTCTGTGTGTTGTATATTGCTGTTGACTGTTTTACTGTGTGTATATTGTGTGCTGCTATTGCATTGTTTTTGTAGGAGAGTGAACCAAGACAAATTCCTATCAACTATGTTGACATGGCAATAAAATCAGCCACAAAAAGTGCGTAGCCACACTTTTCAAACTGAGTCTGAGGCGATCTGCCGTGTTCAGTCAGTCCTGTAAACAAACCGGGGAGTTAGGTGAACTAGTATTACGTCATCAGCTGCAGACGGCAGTGGTAGAAGACAGAGGAGAAAAAAAAAGATTCGATAAGAGATTTGTTAGACTCGGAGCTTAACGAATCTGGGTATTTTACCAACTTGGAACTGGCAAAATGAAACCGGTGAACGGAACCAGATGATTCCTTGTTCCCCTCGGAGTCATTCCTATGTTCCCAGGGTCCTATGTTCCCAGGGTCCTATGTTCCCCAGATTTATATGGCACATAATGGGAACATGACAAAGGGTCCTATGTTCCCAGGGTCCTATGTTCTCCAGTTCTACATGCTCTCCCAGGGTCCTATGTTACCAGGGTCCTATGTTCCCCAGCTCTATATAGCACATAATGGGAACCTGAAAAAGATGTTCCCCAGCTCTGTATTCGCTTAATATGGTTAGTTAGGGTTAGGGTTAAACATAGGACCCTGGGAACATAGATACGCTCCCCCCTCTGACGGCAAAAAACAGAACGAAATTTGAATTTTCCAACAACTTTCTTTAGGGTGCGAGCAACATTTCAGCCGGAATATAGAGGCTGTTCAGTAAGAAGTAAGAAGAAATGTATGGCGAAATGTATGTTGGCATTTGTAGAGGAGGAAGACATGGGAGACCGTTCCAGACAGCGGACTTCCCTCTGTCACCCTCCAGGCCTCAGACCGGATCCTGACGCCTGCAGGGACTTTGACAAAGGCGTCGGTTGCGTCCGGGCCTTTTCTCTTTTCTTTGCTTCCTCGACTTTTTGTCTCTTCGTTTTTTCTTCCGTCTGAGTGGATTAGCATAGATCTCGTATGCTGACAGGACTGACCTTCACTCCAGCTAAACACTTGTCAAAATGCCAAATGTAATTACCGAGCTCTTTAGGTCAAAGTAATGTGTTTCATCTACCTCGCTTCGCCCTCCTATTGATGCGCGGGCCCTTCGCCCTCAGACTGCAGTCGAGTCCCCTTCCCCTCTCAAAGCCCCGGCTGCCTTCATGTGTTTATATGTCATAACAAAGCGGGGAAATATATGCATAATTATGCCCGAGTAATGTGGTCAAATTGTCATCCATCCATCCGCGCTAGATGTCTTTGTGTGACTTTGTCAGCCTATACACTCTCAGATCCTGTGATTATGGACAATTTAAAGTTATCTTGCAGAGTTGCGGAGTGCTTCCCTAAGACCGCCTTTCAAAGGTCATCATCATCACTCCCATTACAGCTCCTCTGAAAATTGCCTGCCTGAAAATTGTCAACTCTGTTATGTCGTCTTGACATCAGCTGTCTCTCAAGGGAGCCTCTTTACTCGTCGTGTTTTCACATCGCATATTGCTGCTGTCGTGGAAAAAAAACACACCCCTACCTGCGGTTTCGGTGTTTTTCTTGTTCTCACGTGAATTGCTTGAGTTCCTGTGGTCATTTATGTGTTATGTGAGTCAATTCCACGACCCTCCAGCCCTTGAAATGCAGTACCTACCCCAGGTTAGCATTAGGGCTGAACAATTAATCGAAATTTTATCGAAATCGCAATATGGCCTACTGCAATTTTCAAATCGCAGGAGCCGCAATATTTGTTAAAAGGCAAAATGTGTGTCAAAATACCATTTTAAATTAAATATAATGGTGCTGCAGAGATGTCCTGGCCTACACATCATATTCTACAGACTTAAGAAAACATCTTTGTTTGGTACAGATCCCCGCAAAAAATCACACCATAATCATTTTAATACGTTTTTCAATGAAAATGAGAATAATGATGTAAAAATGATCATTCCCTCTAATATCACATTTAAAAAATACGTTTGCCAGTAGAAAAATAAGGATTTTATTCTTCATTACTCAGATACTGCTTGTTTTTCTGTCCAGCAGCAGCAACACACTACGCTTTACTGCAGAGGGAAACGTCTCATGGTCACACCTGACCACCTATCTATACACATTATCATTAGTAACACCGGTGACTGATTTTGTGTCATCGCTCCTACTGCGTGGAACTCCTTTAATTGTTCCCATTGATTACCGGAGTGATTGCATTGGAAACAACTCTCCGGCTGGGCTCCGTCCAGCTGCCCGTGCCCTTCAGGAGCGAGCAAATCCATCCGAGTTAACTTCATTTCAGCTCACCTGCTAATCAGTTTTCATCGCACGCCGAAGGCTAATCGATTCTAGAAGTTTCTCTCACCTGTTGCCGAAGAAAAGAATCAAAATGAGAAGATAGAGGGAGATGGTGGAGGGGGATGGGGGGGATGGGGGGGATGGGGGGATGGGGAGGTTCTGGTGTTTACTGATGCAATTTGCTGTGACACGGCTCCGCGTTTTTATCTCTTCGCCCGTCGTCATAGAAGAGCTGGAGGCGTTTTGTGAATTGCAAGATGTCTCATCCGAGCTTTAAAAAGCCTGCACCCCCCCTCGCCCCCCCCACCCCACCCCCCCACCCCCCTCGTCGCTCCCTGCCGATCCAGAGTCACCTGTGGTTATTTTGGTCCGACTTCAGAGGGAGCGGGGAGCTGCGTGGCGTCCTCTGGAGCTTTGCGAGCATCTGTGAGTCCTGCCGTCGAGCACGGGGAGGGGGTGGAGGGAGGGGGGAGGGGGGGGGGGGGGATGGGGGGGGGGGGGGGGGGGGGGTGGACACAGGTGTTGTGCCGAGCTCGCGTTTGCACAGCGGTGCGACGTGATCCCGAGCCAGCCGCCCTGCCAGCCACTCAGCCGGCCCAGCCAACCAGCCGGCCCGCTTTCCCCGGCGCTGGCACCGGCCCGCTGGCACCGGCCGGGCCCCCCCTCTCCCCCTCTCCCCTCTCTCTCTCTCTCTCTCTCTCTCTCTCTCTCTCTCTCTCTCTCCCGCTCCCGCAGCTGGCAGCGGCGTCTCTCGCAAGTTGGCCCCGGCTCCTGACGTTCGCGGCGGGGTTGGCAGACCTCTCCCAGATGGCCACCTTGTAGCGGAGCTGGCTTCGCGCTTGCATCACTTTTGCATCATCTAGCTGCGGGGCTTGGGGGGGGGGGTTTGGGGGGGGGGGGGGGGTTTGGGGGGGGGGGGGGGGGGGGGGGGGGGGGGTACTGCTGCTGCCAGCGGCTCTGCTGTGAGAAGACTGTAGGTGAGATGTGGGAGTGCTAAACCCGGCCGGCGCTCTCACACATCGCAGCAGAGATGATTTAGCGTGGTTGTTTAGGGTGTTTGTGTAACCGCTCCTCAGGAAGGCGGTGACGGCTCTCGGCCTGGAAAAGAGGATCCGGGAGGCAGCATGGGACCACACCACCACCATGCCCTGTTCATATATATACACACACACACACATCAAACACACACACACATCATCACCACCACCACCACTGATAGCTTTTTCATTTAAATGTGAATAGGCCTGTAATAGCCCAATCTTTTACATTCAAAATGACGGGACGCTGTCAAGGTGCCTCTTGGCCTCATATTTTATTTAGAATCTAATTTAAATCCGACCGCATTACCTATAATTCATATCCCACTAACTTTGTAAGCCCAGTTTAGCGGAAGAACAGGTCTGGACCTCCCCAAAACTTGTTAGCGCGGAGATTTAATAATTTAATATACTTTTTTTTTTTCTAAACTGCAGTGGATGGGAGTAAAATCATCTCATATAATCTTTTCAATATCCTCAGATATAATGACCAAGTCTGTCTTATGGCTGGTCCTGTGGGTAATTATCACTTTTTTGTCCTAGTGCTTTCCCCCATTTGATGAGAATTTGTCTCTTGAACTCAAATCTAAGAATATTTTTATTGTTTTTATTGTTAGATTTAAATATTTTTCACTGTTGGGGGGGAACAATAAACAGAAAAATTTCTCAAGAGCATTTCCTGAAGGGGGACACCAAATGTGCTGCCAAAAGTACTGTTATATTAAATCTATATAGAGGAGACCCTTATGTCTTCATTTATTTCCAAAATTATGAACAAAATCACATAGTGGCAGCCATTTTACATGCAGTAAGAAAAAAAGAATATACTTAGAACTTAATTACGTAGGGTAAGTTAATCTTAAATATTATATTATAGAAATATTACTGTTTCCATCTACAAAAGATAAAGTATTTTGGTATGAAAACCCGCACTTTAATTTAACCAAGTATCCTGTATCATAAATACACGTCTGGCATTTGTAAAAAACCAAACCGCTTGAAAATCAGTCGAAAATTCAGCGAGTTATGATGATTTTAATAGTGGATAAACCTCCTGCCTCCATAGACATCATGCAGTAGGAGACGCGGCTGCCCCGTACCAATATGGCCGCCGCGTTGACGCACAAGATTCAACCGCGAGGTAATGGAGCGAACAAAATGTAGTCTGGTTACAACTGTAAATGTGTTTCATTCTATTGAGTGGTAGAAGTAAAGAAAAATGTCTGACACATCCTTTGTTTTAAGTTAACCTTTGGAAAGTAGCTACTGACTGGAGGTCAGCCACCACTGACACACTTCAAGAGATCGCTCCACAGACTTGTACCGAGGGCTAATGTGTGTGTGTGTGGGGGTTTGGCAGTGGACCAAACCACTGTGAGGCATATGGGGGGGGGGACGCAATCTTTCGAAACTTAAAAACGCACTGTTTTGCATCTATAATTAGCACAAGTGCTTTCAATGCATATTATTATATTATTTAAAATTATACAGTTATGTTTACAATGATATATTGAGGGGGACAACTCTCTGTTTGTCCCAGGAAGGGGGGGGGTCCGGACCCCCCTCTCGCCCATGGGTCAGGGTTAGCACACAAGACACAAGATGTTACTTCAGAGTTTAATCTTATAATGGTGAAGCAGATTCAGTTCTGGAGTTTAAGGCACTTGAAGTGTAAATATGGGTCAAATGTTACATAGTAAGTGAAGCATATAGGAATGTTGCTTAGTACAGGTGCTTTTCCATTTCTTTCTCAGCCACAGCCAATAAACTAAAACAAAGATACCATCTAAAGTCACTAACAGGTGTATGGGTTCTGGATAAAGTCAGAGCGACTCATAGTGAGTTTAATTTAGAACAAGCAGCCGATCCTGAGGAGGTCAAGGGTCAGAGCCAAAGAGTCCTGACAACATTCCTGTGTGAGCCGAGAAGGATCGTGCAGGAGAGAAGTGCCAGGAGGATAAAATAAGAACTCAGGGAAGAAATGGAATGGATTTTTGTTTTGCTTCAGAATAAGAGCGTTCTCCTTGAAGAGATGAGTTTTTACGGGGAGTGGCTCTGGTGTCCGAACAGAAGTGGAGTGAAAGAAAAAGTCGAGTCGAGAGGCGCAGACCGCCATCGATTGTGTTTTTCAAGTCACACAAGGCAGGCGATTTGTCTTGAGAAACGTCTGCAGACAGAAAAGAGAGATTAAGATACAACCAGCAGCATTTTAAGCTTGTCTCCTTATTTCAATGATGTAGATGAGATCAAATAAAATAAAATAATACCTCTAAAAACCCTGACTGACAAAGGCAACAGTAACCAGTGGTGGAAGAAGTACTCAGATCTTTTACTTAAGTAAAAGTAGAAATACCACAGTATAAAAATACTGTAAAGTAAAAGTCCTGCATTCAAAATGTTACTTAAGTCAAAGTACAAAAGTATTAGCATCAAAATGTACTTAAAGCAACAAAAGTAAAAGTACCCATTATGCAGAATGGCCCATTTCAGAATAATACAGTATATATTATATTATTGAATTATAATTATTGATGCATTAATGTGTAAGCATCACTTTAATGTTGCAGCTGGAAAAGGTGGGGCTGATTTCCACTACTTTATATACTGCTGGGTAGCTTACAGTAATCTATAATAATACATCACAACTTAAACATCTGCAAAGTAACTAGTAACTTAAGTTATCAAATAAAGGTAGTGGAGTAAAAAGTACAATATTTCCCTCTGAAATGTAGTGGAGTAGAAGTGTAAAGTAGCATCAAATGGGAATACTCAAGTAAAGTACAAGTACCTCAAAATTGTACTTAAGTACAGTATTCGAGTAAATGTACTTAGTTACTTTCCACCTCAGACAGTAACTACTTTAAACTATAAGTCTTTGTGTTTCTCTCAAATTAGCAGAGCCGGCCCCAGGCATAAACAGTTTATGGGCTCGTTTAGGGCCACACATGTCTGTGCTCCATCATGGGGCCTCATAGTTCAAGGATTTGAATCCTCTGAGTGTATAGATCTACTGTTGCAGTGAAATCATACAGGAAAGCAAGTTCTCCAGTTATCAATATAATAATGAACAGGCATAGAAAGTAAGCCTACTTTCTATGCCTGTATATTGTATATTGTTGCTGGATGATACTTATGAAACTGAATTACATTTAGGTCACCCAGGTTTGAGCTCTATACACACACATCCGAGTACACAGGCTTACAATTAACTAGCTAACCTTGCATGATATTTTTGTCAGTTGTCAACAATTGTATCCCTCTGAGTACGCTTGGAATATTTTTCAGACTATATCAACTTTTTGAATGCCTCATAAAAAGTCTATTCCTGGGTTGCATTACTGAGATCAGCTGGTTAGACCCTTTCACACCACCAGTTCTACCTTTCACCCAACTCATTCCATATGTGATGACTGCTGTAAGCAAGGAAATGTGTTTATCAGCTGTGCATGTGTAATGTTTAGTGTTATAGGGCCACAAATATTTTGTTTAGGGCATAACCAAAACCCTGGGGCCGGCCCTGCAAATTAGTCTCTCTTTTTTGTCAATCGACTCGTTATCGTTCTCTAGTCCGCGGCACGTAAAATCTGCGCTTCGGAGTTCGTGCTCATTTTCACGCTTTCTTTTTTTTTTTCTGCAATCACGTCCGGAGCCGCCTGTTGCTCCGCTCGGCTCGGCTGAAGCACCCGGCCCCGCCTCTTTAGCCGTCTTCGAGATGCCTGATGAGATGTAGAAGCAGACAGCCGGATTGATTGGCCTCTCTCTCTCTCTCTCTCTCTCTCTCTCTCTCTCTCTCTCTCTCGAGTGCACAGGCCTTGATTACAACTGCACTCAAGTGTCTTTCCTCCCCCTCCTCCACTTCTCTCTCTCTCTCCATCACGTTCCCTTATAGTCTCTCACTCTCTCTCCTCTCTGCCCTTTTTTCTCGCTCTCTCCCTTTCTCGGGTTTTTTTTTTTTTTTTTTTTTCCTAGAAAGAGAAAGGGGTGGGTGAAGAGAGACCGGGGGGGGGGGGGGGGGGGAGGAGAGAGAAGAGAACAGAACAGAGCAGAATGACTAACGAAGATTTTGGCTCGGGATGCTCCTGAGAGCGCGGGGCGGCCCGTTAAGACTTAAAGGTTTGAGCCGAATTTGAAATCACGCTTTGATGTGGGAGAATTTAAGATGAATATTTCAAGACGGAGCTGAGCGTTTACATATTCAGTCACAGGATGATTTCTAATTTGAATTTTTGGCATGTGTGCCCCTTCTGTCTGGCAAATGAGCGATCCTTCCCCTCTATAAACAGCCTTGTGCAGTATTATCATTTAAAAAAAAAAAAAACATATTAAAAAGATTATTCAGCTCTCGCATGTTTTCCAGTGTGACTCCTGAGTGTCCTGAATTGTTTCTGGGTGGCAGTATTTTGTTTTAAGCGCACCATGATGGAAATAATCTAATCCTTTTCCTTAATTTGAATTACGACACTTATTCAGCAGTTTCCCACCCTGAAGCCACAGCCACATGTGAAGGTTTTTTGAAGACGACACATGGCTCTGCCTAGATGAGGATTTTTTTTTTCTTTTTTTAGGGTTCAGTTTTAGCAACTGCAAAAAAGAGAGAAGAAAATAAAAGCTGTGGCAGTGAGAAAGTGAAACCTCGAGGGGTTTATAAAACCAGCTCACCTCCCCAAATAACGTGTGTTTGTTGTTCTTGTTTTTGACTGACTGCTGTTGTCTCTGTTTCTTCTGTCTGAGCCCGCGGGGACTCTGCACATGCTCAGTGACGCTCAGAACCTCAGGCTTTTCCATCCTGTCCACTGATACTATGGGATGTCCGATTAGGGTTAGACCGATGTTTTGGCAGATATATCGGGCCAATATGGGTCTTTTATTAAATATCATAATAGATATTGTCCAGTCCAGTATGATGGAGGTTCCTCCCTCATCACAGCTGGTCAGGGAGGAACCGGTCTGGAAAACTAACATATCGTCAGTGTTTGGGTCGTTACTCAAAAAAAGTACACATTACACACATGCATAACTTTTTTAAAAAGTTATGCATTACTTTACTTATTTACTCCCTGTAGAAAGTAATTTGTTACACTACTCGCCTGAGATGCATTGTCACGTAATTGCCAGTTAACAATATAACGTTAAAATAACATTAATATAACGTTTAAATGGCATATCAACTGCATTTAACGGGCCAAACACACTCAAACAAACTCACTCGAGTCGCTTGCTCATCAAACCATGGCTTTATAGTAGACTAGTCCATCTTATTTGACCCGCAACAAATTTGAAGTAATGTGCATATCTCCACCCCTCAAAAGTTGTAGAACGCTCTGCCATTTTTGTCCTATCTCCCACATGAACTGTCTCTAGCCAAAGTCACACGAGAGGTCAGAGGTCAGAGGTCAGAGGTTGTTGCGCAAGCGTACATGAAAAGGCACCTTTGATGATTTTTTTCTATCCGCCCAGATAATCCTGCAGATTCCAGATCCCAGATCCTGCAGAACTTATGTAACGCAAGTAACAACATAAATGTTTCATTGGTAACTGTAATGTGATTACTGAATTTAGGAACCGTAACGCGTTACATTACTGCGTTACAGACAAATGTAATGTGATTACAGTAACTGCATATAATGCATTTTATGTTAGAGCTGCTAACACTGAAAGAATGTCATTAGTCTGAGATTCAGTGGAGAGTTTTAGTGTCCCATGATGGTCAAAATGCTGTTTCAGAGGCTTTTCTGCCCTGACAAGTGTACAATTCTGGAGAAAACACAGAATACTTGGAATTATTTTTTGGAATTTTTTGGCATGAAAATAGCCAACTTTAAACATGTTGAATATCATATCATCAAAATAACAGCTATCAGCAGCTTCAGTCCAAAAACATCTGTATTGTTTCAGCCCTCAAAAGCCCATATGGGTCAAACCCTTGTTCCAATGCACTGCTGGAATGAATACACATAGTAATAAACTGCTGAATATACTGTATATGTAAAGTGATATCTGTAGTCTACTGTGTTTACTTACTACAGCCCCTTTTCCACTAAGGAACCTAAACCTAAGCCTAACCCTTATTTTGTTTGCACTGTGTTTTTTGGAGCTTCAGTGGGGCTTACCTGGGGCTTATTTCAGGTGCTTAAGAACCTCCAAACACCTTTGTCCAGCACTGTAAGCCCTAGCGCTTACGTACTGTATATTACGTAGATTGCTTGTTGTCATGGAAACTGCTGATTAAGCTTCCACTGGTGAGCAAGTTTTAGCATCGTAGGCTATTTGTTACTTAGTGTCTTGGGTTTGTTTATTTTTTTTTGCATATTTTGTTAAACAAAAAATGTCATGGGCTTAAGTTCCTCAGTGGAAAAGGGGATAATAATATGTCACTAGATTCCTGTTCACACAGGACTGGTGTTATATGTAAAATCCCTGAAATCACCAACAGTGAAGATATTACAATTCTTCACTTCCTGATTTAGAGAAGCAAAACTTTTCCTCCATTTCTCATGACAGGAGGAAGATAGAAATGACCACGACTATGATTTGTGCAGGAGACCAAAATACGTTTGGTAATTTTTGCTAAAATTTTTCCTGATAGGATTAAAATGACTATTGATCTCTGCAATTATTACAAATCACTGGACGTTCCCAGGTCACATTACCTCCTTGGGAATAAGGCTTATATGTGAGTCATCAATATATTCCTGCATTGATGTCACCAAGATAAATTCCTGTACATTGATTGTAACTGTCAAAAAAAAAATGTGAGCGTAAAAGACGAGTCACTTTAACCGGAGTCGGACCGTTTCTCCGCTCCGCTCCGTCCCAGCAGACTGTGAAGTTCAAGTTCCTACCAAGCGGCAGTGGAGTGCACCTGGCTTTCATTTCCTTATCTTCTTCTCTTTCTCTCTCTTTTTTTTTTGTTTTTAAGGGTGTGTGTATCCCCAAGTTGAAATGTCCCTCACCGTGCCGGGGCTGTCTGTCTGCTGCAGTGTTTCATGTTGAGGAGAAGTGAGAGACAAAGGCAGCGAGGAGCTTCAAAGGCTGCGGGTGACATTTAGCGCTCTGTATCTTCAAAGACCAGGCCCTCTTTTGTAGTTCTTCTTTTTGTGTATAATTAATGTAGCCCTTCCTACGTACCGATTTTTTTTCTTTTTTTCTTTTTATATATATATATATTTTTTAATATTTTTGGAGCCTGGATTAGAACGGCAGATTAAGGGAGTGCACCCTTAATTTTCAATTTGCATTCCTGGGACTTCAAACCGAAAGATTTGCTGCCTGCCTGGCTGTGTCGATGTGGAGAGTTTAGAGAGAGAGAGACAGAGAGCCGGGGTGAAGCAGTCAAGACAGACCGGACCGTCCCGCAACCAGAAGGTCCCAGGTTCAATCCCAGCAGCAGCAGCAGCAGGGAGACCTGTCAGCACAAAAGAGTAATTCAAACAAAATACCCATAATGTATACCAACATCATAAAGAGCATGTGCAAGGAAGACCAAAGAAACCCCGTGGGGCTTAAAGAGTGTCTCCCTTAATAACAATCATACATAATTACAATATAGTGTAATAAAACCCCCCCAAAAAAAAGTTTAGAAAGAACAAAACAATATAAACAAATCAATAGGTAAAGTAATACTGTTAAATAAATAGGGGGGGAAGTAGAAAATAAGTAAAAGAATATTAAAAGAGAAGGAAAAGCGGAGTAAGTTCAGTGGCAACAAAGTCTGACACAAAGTGCAGAATTCTGTTTATTTCTGAGACTCAAATCTTTCTAGCGATGCCATTGGCTGCTAGAATGTAAACAACAATTTTAAAATGTTGTTACAACACTGCAAAAAATGACAAGCTGTTTAGTGATTTTTATCTTGTTTCCAGACCTATCGAGTTTATTTCATGATATTTTTAGTCAAATTATCTCACGGCACTGGCAGATAATCTGCTGGTTTCAATACTTTTCACTTGATTCATGACAAAATGATGAAGAAATCATCATAAAACAGTGAAGAAAATCTTGAAACAAAAAACTTTCTCTAAGACAATTTCACTTCTACCAAGTAAATGTCCTGAAACATGTTTTTTTTTATCCTTAAAAAAAGTCAAATTTGTTGAAACAGATAAGATTATCTGCCAGTGCAGTAAGATGATTTCACTAAAAAAATAAAAGCTAAAATAAGCTTGATAAGTCTGGATACAAGATAAAATGACTTTAATAGCAAGAAAAGAGAATCTGGTGTGTGTCCCAGATGAGGAATATCCTACAAATGTGTCGTGTCACCATTTTTATTTTTAGGCATTTAGCTAAGGCTCATCCGGAGTGACTTCCAGTGAGTGAGCAGGTAGCAGGTAGCAGGTAGCGGTGGTGGAAGTGTTTTGTTCAGCGACAGTTTGTCAGGACTCTCTGAATACACACTTCAAACTAAACGCCCAGAATGCAAAGTGACCTCCTGTCTTCTTCTTCGTGATAAACGTCTAAAAAACACATCAAACGTGAAATCGACCAAATTGCCTCCCGGATATTCTCGCGGGCGTTCTCTCTGCCGTTAAAAGACGTTGGCGTTTTTTTTTTTTTTTTTTTTCCCCGCCGCGGAGCCGTGATGTACATTACTCCGCTCATTTCATGTTAATGTGCCAAGTATTTCCCCGCTGGAAAAGGGCAAGTGCAGATCTGTCAGGAAAATTGAGAAGGTTGCGTTTGCCTGTCAGAGTGATGGGGAAGGAATGAATTATGTATTGACTGAGAGGAGAGAAGAGCATCAGGAGCATCTTTCCTGGAAACATGCTCCGGCAGAGTGTTAGCCCGGCCGCTCCTCACCGCGAGGTCCTGTTCCAAAAACCAGACGTCCATCATCTGAAAGACATCGCACTCCCACAGAATGACTGATGGCACCGAATTAAAACAAATATCGGCGCTATTTAAAGGGGAATAGCTTACTTAACTCTACACCTGACAAAATGAAAAAAAGTGATATTTAGCATTTTGGAATAAGACTTTTCAGATAGTGTCCTCTGCTTGTGACTTCTTTGTATATACCAGTGGTGGAAAGTAACTAAGTACATTTACTCAAGTACAATTTTGAGGTACTTGAGTATTTCCATTTTATGCTACTTTGTACTTATACTCCACTACATTTTAGAGGGAAATATTGTACTTTTTACTCCATTACATTTATTTCACAGCTATAGTTACTAGTTACTTTTCAGATCAATATTTTATATTTAAAACATTTGATCATCTTTATAAAATAACTATAAAATAGCATTGTTATAGATTAGACCCAAAAGTATAGCTAAATTGTTAAGATTAGCTTCACGTTGACAACTTTAAAATGCTGCTTACATGTACATGTATGTCAATAAATCAGTATTAATATTCCAATAATTTATTAAAAATATAACTCTCTAAATGGGGACAGTTTGCATAATGAGTACGTTTACTTTGATACTCTAAGTACATTTTGCTGCCAATACTTATGTACTTTTACTTAAGTAAGATTTTGAATGCAGGAATTTTACTTGTAATGGAGTATCTTTACATTGTTGTATTGCTACTTTTACTTAAGTAAAAGATCTCAGTACTTCTTCCACCACTGGTATATATACTCTTTGTATATATACTCATAAGATCGTATGAATCACGTGATTGTTGACTTTGAGAATCCAACACACAGCTCCAACAAGGCCAAATACAGTGAATGGTAAATGTATAGTTGTAGTTGTTTCATATGATTCATTTACATGTCTGATTTTTTTATTTTTTATACTGCAAACTGCATCGTTTTGCATCGCATGTTCTGTGAAATTCATCAACATGTATTCTGCTAGACGACTAAACTGATCCTGATTCTTATTTAAAACAGAAAAAAAAAAAAGCCTCTTATTGTCAGGAAGAATGGCGCTCTGCCGAACATGATGAACTGATTTGCATCCCTTAAATTACATTTTTGACACGCGCCTTCCCGCAGTAAAGTCAACAATGTAATAGACTGGCAAAGGTCAGAGTGCTAACCTGCCTAGAAGACGGAGGGGGTGGAGTGTGTGTGTGTGTGTGTGTGTGTGTGTGGTGATGTAAGGGATGTAGCTGTCCAAACACTTTGTCTAATTCTACTTGTCAACACACTGGTGAGAAAATCACTCTGGCGGTAATAAGATTGGGGGAAAGTGTTGCATTAGCACCTTGAAGTGTAAATAGCCTCTTATATTGCCTATTAGAGCCAGCTAACCAGGCAAGGTGGAGGGTGGTGTGTGTGTGTGTGTGTGTGTGTAGGGGGGGTAGGGGGGGGGGGGGGGTCACAGAAAAGCATATTAACTGTGTCAAAACAGTCAGAAAAAAAATACCGACTCCTAACTCCAGAGAATATAATTAGGATTTTTTTTTTTCTGTCCTCTTTCTGTTTCGTTTTAATCTGCTGTTGATGAAAGACGGGTTATTTGTTTCTTCAGCTGCAGACTTCTTGCAATATCCTGTCGACCTGCTGCTGCAGAGAGAGATACCCCCCCCCCCCCACCACCACCTCCCATCCCCCCCCTCTCCTCTCCTCTCCTCTCCTCTCCTCTCCCAGTGGGTTTTGCATTATAAAGAGATTTCATCTCATCTACCTTTGGCCAGGTTTTGCCTTTGATATTATTTATTAGCGCCGGTATTGAACAGTGCAGCGAGCCAGCACCTTGAATGGGCCCCTCGTCTTCTTCTGCCCACAATCAATACTGTTCCACATTACATATACATCAGCCCAGAGTGCAGTATCGCTCGCTCTCAACCTGCGGCCTAATTAAAAAGATAAGCGGCCTCGTTTGAAGCGCACTTTAATAGGCCGCTGCCTTGTTTCTAGGCGTGAATATTGAACAGATCGAGTCCGACCGGCAAAGTCATGGATGCCGGGGCTTCGGTGCGTTTTGTATAGATTACCGTGAGGTGATGAAGGGTTTTGGATTTCTCGATGCTGTCGAGTCTGGATCTCAGAAACCCACTCAGCTGCGTTCGTACTGCTTTACTGTGTTACTGTGCAGCCTGATGGAAAATCTAAAGCCCGTGACTTGACATCAGGGGGGGAAAGGGGGGGTCTTAGATTACACTTTTCTGATGTTGAAACTTGGCAGGATGATGCATTTTCACACTGCGCTCAAGCAGTTAAAAAATGACACTGATCGGCCTAATGGGGGCGCTGTAATTCAAGGTCAGCATTTTTAATTTTAACTCAAATGTGGTTTCTCAGACTCCACCGGTGTGATTTTGACAGAACTTGGAGGGACGATGATGCATCTTGGCACCGAGTTCTGATGTTTACAAAATGACTCCCGCTGGCCTGATGGGGGCGCTATGATTAAATGTCAAAATTTAAAACTTTGAAAGGCAGCTACACCATAGGCTCGATTATTACTATTTTTTTTTTTTATTACAACAATTACAACAACATAATATGGTGATAAATCACAGAAACAAGCACAGATCCTGTACAGACCCACGGTGCGTGTTCAATTCTCTGCTCTGAAGCACTGTGACACGATTAAATTACCTGATTCCACTAATGTTACTTAAATACCACAAGGTGATGTCACCTACTGTTAGGGTTTGTATGGCAGCGAAGACGAGTTACTGTCTGCAAATCCCTGTTACTGACTGTGAAATGTTAAGTTTCACTTTTGTTTTCACACCAGGAGACTCTGGATTGGGTTCAGTGCTGCTGGTCTGCTGTCTGTACATCTCCACAGTACAGACATGATGTGATGCGACATCAGGTGCATTACAGATCGATTTAGATTAGGGATGCAGCTAACGATCATTTGCATTGTCGATTAATCTGTCGATTATTTTCTCGATTAATCGATTAGTTGTTTGGTCTATAAAATGTCAGAAAATGGTGAAAGATGTGGATCAGTGTTTCCCAAAGCCCAAGATGACGTCCTCAAATGTCTTGTTTTGTTCCACAACCCAAAGATATTCAGTTTACTGTCATAGAGGAGTAAAGAAACCAGAAAATATTCACATTTAAGAAGCTGGAATCAGAGAATTTTGACTTATTTTTCTTAAAAAATTACTCAAACCGATTAATCGATTATCAAAATAGTTGCCGATTAATTTAATAGTTGAATTAATCGTTGCAGCTCTAATTTAGATCCATTTCTACACCGTGACCAACTTTTGATTTTGTGCCTCTGTATGGGAAACACTGCATCTCACAGTCAAAAACGCCCTCTAGAGGCCATCTGATGAAGTGCATCATCTCACTAAGCGTTACCTGACTGACTGACTGACCTGAATTTGCCTCGTGACGCCCTTGGCTGTGCCGTGGGAAAAAAAAGAAACAAACAAAAAAACAAGAACAGCGAGTGGTAAAACATTCAGGCATATAATACACACAATAAATGCTACAAGTAAGTGTGGGTAAGATAGGATCAAGACAAGACAAAACAGGACAGGACAGATAGGATGGGACAGGAGTGGACGGTGGACACTGTGATATCTCTCAGCTGTGGAGAGGAATCAGCTCTCAAAGAATAGCATAAGGTCCAGGTCCAGGTCCCGTTTTGCTGAAACTCGGAGCGATGACGCGTCTCGTTGCCGTTTGGCTCGAGGGAAGCCGGCATGACTTTGTGTGGGACGACGTGTTTACTGGGTCACACTGCAGTCATGACATGAGGCAGCTCCTCTTGAGTTTATGGCAAACAACTTTTAACCAAAAACAAATCCATTCGCGTAAAAAAAGGAGTCACGGGTATGGGTGGGTGGTTTTTGTAGGTGGGTGAGTCAGTCGGTTACATCAGTCTGGTTTTAACTCACGCAGTCAAACCAAGTCACACACACACACACACACACACACACACACACACTGGCCTTAGCTCACATTGTTTTACAGCATATATCCTTGAATGGCAGTGACAGGAGTTAGACACCCAGCCTTCGTCCAGTGCTGCTTTAATCCAACGCAAGAAAAAGCACAGAAGCTGCAACACTGTCCTCCCATAATAGATTTTAATATTTCCTGCCCTTGTCGGCCTTCACCTGGCCCGCCAACAGGAGCAGAGCTGATGAAACCGAAACTTTGAAACCGATGAAAAGAAACTTTGCCTTGATTTTTTTTGTCTGAAGTGAAAAGGTTTTTTTTTTTTCGGAGCGCCGTGTTGCGTGGCTTCTGCTCTTCTCTCTTTCATGCGACCTGGAACTCGGTGCAAGGTTGGACATGACTTGAAGGGCTTTTTTTTTTTTTACTAAATCAGAGAGTAATTTCTCCAGTCATTGCATCTCACTACTAGTGTGGGCTGAATGATGAACAGGAAAAAAACACATGGTCAGGATTTTGACCCAAACAAATCTATTTGCCCAAAGAGTCAAGGACAAGAGTGAGTTAGGGAGTGAATGAAGGGAGGAAGGAGGGAGGGAGGAGTGGAGGAAGGTAAAGGAGGATAAAATTCACCTGATAGTTAGCCTGATATTCAGACTGAATGGCCATTTTGTTCCCACGCCATTATTCAGCCTGGGATTTCCTCCTTGTTAGCCGTTTTCTGTGTGGGGGGGTTGATTTTCCCTGAACCAATCACTAGTGACCGACGTATCTGAACCTACGGAAGTGTAATGCATTCACTTGAGAAAAAATATTTGCCCTGTTTTTCTGAATTAACAAGATAATTATCTCAGAGAAAAGTTCTGAGAAAAATTTTCATGGAATAGTCTGAACAACCGCAAAGTCCTGAGGTGCCATGCGCAAAGTCGACAAACTAATAACAATACCATCTATATTACTTAAAGACACCAGTATCTCCCAATGTTTCAAACCAAAGCCAAAATAAAACTGGATCAAACTAAACAGGCGGGAACATGTTTGCTTCCATGAAATTGAGCTCTCAAGTAGGAATCTTGGGATTTTGAGATATCTCAAAATTCAGAATTCAGAAAAACAGAGCAGAATATTTTTTTCCATGAAAACTTTTCTCAGAATTGTGAGATAATTATCTTGTTAATTCAGAAAAACAGGGCAAATTAATTTTTTCCGCAAGTGAATGCATTACGCTTCTGTATGAACCGATCACTAGTGACTGACGTAGCCGCTCTGATGTTACTTCAGTCACATGATGCTGCAGCCAGTTAGCCTCTACATCCCTGGTTAGCCAGATATTTACTAACTGCACCAAGAATGTCAGTCGATTTTGACATACATGTTGGTTAAGTAGGTGAGTTCAAACTTTAGTCCCGCCCACAACCGCGCTGATCGGCTCGATTGTTTCTCAGAGCGAGAACAACACGTCGACCTCTCTGAATCGCTCGATAAAATCTGAAGAGTGGGCGGGACGAGGTTCAGGAGTCTGGAGCCAGGTAGCAGAGAGTATCTCCACTTCGTTTGGGTCTTGGAGAGATTTAACACTTTGCTTCAGCTGCAGTCTGTCAGCGATCTGACTGCAGCCAGAGAAGAGCCGCCGTTTATTCTTCAGTCGAGAATCCAGAGAGTCACAGCCTCCACACAGCAGCAGGATCAGCTGACTAATGTAGACTAGTGTGTGTGTGTGTGTGTGTGTGTGTGTGTGTGTGTGTGTGTGTGACTTGGATCGGCCACTGAAGCCACATTCCTCCAGACGCGTGGCCGGGCCATCGCATCCCTGACTACCAGCTGCTACTGAGAGAGAGAGAGCTGCCTGACACACACACACACACACACACACGTCTTCACCAATCCCCTTATCCCTCCCCGCCTTTTCACCAGCCCAATCTATGCACACGCACACACACACACGCACACACGCACACACACGCACACACACACACACGCTCCCCCTCTCGCTCCACTGCCGGCTGGCATGGGACCAAGTCCTGCATAATGCCTCTGCCAAGGCAGATATGTTCACCAGTTAACTGGCTGCTGCCATCACCAGCCGCCTCCCACACACACACACACACACACACACACACACAGACACAGACACAGACACACACAGACACAGACACACAGAGCTGGGGATTGCCTCTCTGTAGCAGCACTGTGTGGAGTTTGTACCTGGTTTGACTCCAAATCACTGTGTATATATTTTGGAAAGGTTTTGTAAAGTTCATCTGTAAATATTTCAGGATCTCAGATGATTTTAAAGAGGAAGGATCTCTCATGTTGGAGCTAGCAGGCGCTCAGCAGAGCGCAAACAACAACAACAACAACAATCCTCCAACCTGCAAAGCTGCAGCCTCTGTGGCGGTTCATGTTTGTTTATCATTAATCTTCTGGGTTTGCTTTCCCGACAAAAACAGCACATGACTGCAACGCTGTTTAGCAGCCGACTGGGAAGTCCCGGATGTCAGACTTTCCCGGCAGCACCTGAACGCACCATCAGGTTCGATCCCAGCAGCAGCCATTGGTCCTGTTGAAGTGAACCTCTACCTGCTCACTCAATATAAGTCTGTCTGAATTAGAGCATCAGCTAAATGACTAGGATATAAACTACAAATACAGAACTCATAGGGTTGAACCACAGAACTTGAATGGATAGAACGGTCTTTCCCTTTCAAATCGATGTTCCTGGACGGTCGGAGCGGCGGCCATTTTTATGTGAACCGTTGGTCTAGCTTCTGTGTAATCCGACTAACAGCAAGTCACTGAGTGAGAGGTTTTACAGCGAGAACCAAAGCAGTGGAAAACTGGCACTGCAGCTGAATGAAGAATGAAGTCGAATTAAGTATTTTTAAGTCGGTCAAAAGTTTTGACATCTGTGCGGTTAGTAGAAGTGGTTATCATTGAGTTAATCTGTTTCAGCCGATGTCTGTTAGCTGTTTGACGTTTGCTAACGAATGCTAACTTTTCTTCTCCACTAAAGGTAAGTGAGTAAGTAAGCAACACTTTATTTATATAGTACTTTGTAAAACAAGAGTTACAAAGAGGCAGGTTAAAAAACAAACAAACAAACAAACAAATAAATAAAACAAGGCACGAGACAACCAAACAAACAGAATTAAAACAGATACATTTTTCATTTATCTGTTTTAATTCTGTTTGTAAAAAGGGGGCAAAAAAAAACGCACAGGACATAAAGTGCAGAGGAGTAGTGCGACAATCTATAGGAACATGAAAGTAAAACGCTAAAACCCAGTAAAATGAACATTAATACAATGCCTGTTTAAATAAATGGGTTTTAAGAAGTGATTTAAAAAGGGAGGTAGGTTAAGCTACGTAAGTTTACAGGTTATATTACGTTAAATGTACCTGTTTAAATGATGCTAACATGCTAATTTCGACGAGAAGAGCTAGCGAGAGAAGTGCAATCTTTGATAATGCTACGTTAGCCTCGTCGCTAACGTTAGCTTTCAGTTTAGCTTGCTAAGCAC
>NW_027282178.1:155000-234179 GCF_046629955.1 Centroberyx affinis | reverse complement strand
AACATGTCATGGTGATCTACTTCTGTAAGAGTGCAAGATGCCCACAGTTTACACAGTTACACACAAAATGTAGTTGTGGAGGAATAGGAAGCAGAGCTTTTGTGTTACCCACCCTTGTGGAGTAAGTGGAGTAAAGGTGGCTGCAACAAGACCAGTCAGCTTTTTACCAACAGCAGGAGCCATGACTAAGAGAGAGAGAGAGAAAGAGAGAGTGAGAGAGAGAGGGAGAGAGAGAGAGAGAGAGAGAGACAAAATCAGATGAGATGTTGTAGCTCAGTGGGAACTTTTAACTTCAGTTGGATTGCCATTTCTGCTTCAATAAAAAGTTTCAATTTGTATTCTGCACTTGTACAATATATCACTATATTATTACAATTAAAGAAACATGACTTCTCTATGGAAAAATACACTTCAATCTTATATATAAACATACAATAAAGTATTTATCTACAGTATGAGCCTAATGTAGGCTAGTATACATTGTATATAAACAATATAGTCAATAAATAATAGCTAAAATAATAATAATCAAATAATAAGCTAAAATAGCTTACCCCAATTTATTAACTTTTTTATTAATATTTTATTTGCGCACATTGAGACACAATCCATGAAAAAACATGTGAAATAGAAAATAAATATAATGAAATCGAAAATAAATATAATGAAATAGAAAATAAATATAATGAAATAGAAAATAAATATAAGTGTGCAGGTGGGGTGAGAAACCCACTCAAGGCTTACTGAGACCTCGCCGAAACAACAAGATTATACACTATAATAAAGCTTATATAGGCTATAACATCAACACAGCAAACGATAAACAATGAACCAGAGCAGGAGAGAGGCTATCAAGAGACAAAAGGCTACATTGAGCGTAAATTCATCTGCATTTCATCAGTATTTCATTGTAAAAGGGTGAAACACAAACAAAGTCTAGGCTTCTGTACCTGCAAGAGCTTGTCCCTTCTCCAAGTTGCGGTAGTCAAGTAGTTTGTGATAGGAAGTCGCCTGCTGAAACCTGACTTATTGTGTACTACCAGGGATTTGTTGATGAACTTATCATGTGAGACCATTCCAGTGTCAAGTGACAAAGCAAAGCAGCATGGGAAATGGAGTGAATACTGAAAAAGGGAAGATAAACGTGGGTTTCCTAAACGTTTGATGGAATTAGGAAATATTCATCTCATAGAGCATATAAACTGATGGGGTGCGATTCCGATTTCCTTGTATCTTACTCGGAGATTTAAATGTAGTTATTCTTATGATAAACATAACGTAAATGCTGCCTTAACATGCTGTTGTAAAAATCGTAATTATGCAAGACCCAACAAAGTGGTAAATACACTTTGAAGCCATACTGGCTTCCCAACCACTACTGATGGTAAAACTGCTGCATTCAAGGGTTACATGCTATTGTTTGGCATTCTACGCCAATATATTGCATTGTTGTATCTTGTTTTGTAATTAAATAAAACAACAGACGTCTGTCTGACTGGCTGACGAAAGGGAACTGTCCAAAAAAGGTTTCCCTACTACATATTTTATTATTAAGTAAAACAACATCCACTTAGTTTTGTTACAGAGTCCATTTCCGTGTTAGCGCTTGAGATTTGTATTTAGGACTTTAGACAGTTTACGAGCAGCACTTGAAGGCATCTTGAGATGGGCAGGGTAAGGGGCGGGACCTCAGCAGACGTCCAGGAAGCGGATGTTGTTGACTCTTTATTCCTAACAGCATCCGCTTGAAGGCTAGCTAGGGGAAGTAGCAGCATACCTTGAGGCTCCAGATCAAGTCAGACCAGATGGGGGGCGAAATTATCCACTTCACAATCTGAAAGACGAGGCAGTCTGGCCGAGGTGCGCTGGTCAATAATGGAAGCGGTTATTTTCGGTTTGTTTTGTTTTCAGGCTGTTTACATTGTAACCGGTTCAGTTGGCTAGCACGGCTGGCTAACTGGCTAAATCCTAACAAGTGCTTTCCTGCCTGACTGGCTGGCTGGCGAAAGAGAACTGTCAAAAGGAGGAAATATTTACATCTGAAAAAGATTTCCCAACCACATATCTACGTGATACCAGGGAATCTGATATGAGCAAGAGCAAGACGTCTTTGTAGGGCTGCTGATTGAATTGGCTTTGTTGACTGTGTGGAGTAGGTAAACGATTTGAGGAAGGGGGATATAGCTAAGTTAGATTTACAGATAAGCCGGGAAGACTTACTCTAGTCGGCGGTACCTGCTTTGGTTTCTAGTGAGTGTGTGTGGAATATTCAAACGGCTAGAAGTAACTTGATGAAGACTCGGATATGAAAATATGTGGAAGCTGGCATCATTATCATCTTTAGATCCCTGGATTCTCCTAAGTTAAGTGTTTGTGGCCTTGCTTTGAGATATTCATTTTTGATAATGTGCATGCCAACGTGTCACACGTCTCCATGAAAGTAGGTCCGGGTGACAGCTTGGAAAGTAAACAGTGACAAGTGTGACAGATCAACCCGCTCCCAGCAACCTGCAGCGACTTTGCACTACAACGCATGCGTGCTCCGTGGTTCATATGCCGGGGTACATCATAGATCTGGTGTATTACTTGAAATAACAGCATTCCTGCAAACTACTGAACAGGAGTTTTGGCCGTAGATACACACTTATGCCATGTCCAGTCGCTCTCTCACTCACAAATCCAACAATCCCTTGGATGTACTGTGTGATTTTGTTTTTTCTGAGAGTCATAGATGAAGTCTAAGTGGCCAGAACTAAGCTAGACACTGCAATTCAGGCAGTGGAGACAGGATTGATTCATGATGTTGTTATTTGTAAACATTGAAGATTAACCAACACCTCTTGGCCGAAGCCAAAAATATCTTTTAACATGATCTCAGAGGTAGAAACACCTATGAGATAGTGTAGGCTTGTGTTTCTTAGTGTTGGCTGTTTGGTGAGTGTAGTGGTAATGACTAGACGTATGCTCCTTGACTGACTTGAGAGCCAAATTGTATATGTGTGTCACGATCTTGCCCACCTACCACAATGCCGCCTGTGTTGTTGTTATCGCTGCTGCTTGGAGCGTTATGCAGCCTGGGGCAGGCTATGTCCCGGGAGGAGAGGCACAGGTTGAGGTGAGTTGAGGAAAATGTTCAGCACCCTTTGAGTATAATGTGAGACAAAAAAAGATGTGACACATGCTGACTTGTTTCTGTGCTCTACCCCTCCCGAAGGAACCAAGTGGTTGAGATGTTTGACCATGCTTATCAGAATTATATGGTAAGTCCTCTTCCCTTGGAAATGTTTTGATACGCACATCCAAGTTTCTAAGTGGTGCTGTACAAAAAATGTTCAAACAAATTTCAAAGTAGTTCTGCACACAGTAATATGATCCACCAAAAGTGACTTCTGTGCAAACAAACAACGTTTCAACCTGAATTGGTCTTTGTCAGCTTGTCGATTACTACCACAGTGCCGTTTTAAATAGTATTCCTCCTCTCCCTTCATAGAAACAGGGATTTCTAGTTGAAGGAATTTAATAAATAAGCCTTTGTGCTGCCACCTTGATAACTGAATTAGTTTCAGGAACATTGAGCAGCTTTTAGGTCACTAGGCCTGTTTTTGAAATGCCCTTTTGTATCCCTGCCCATAGTGTTAGCGCAGAAGTGAGAATATCTGTATGAAATGAAGCTGTGACATTTTTGTTGCTGTGCATTGAGATAATGGATTTCCAAACAATAATTTCACTTTTTTTGTGATGTTTGGGTGTGTGTTTTTAATCTCAGTCGCTAATTCAGCAAAAAATGGTAATGAGCACTGCTTGCTTTTCTAAATGTCCCCAGTGGCTTTTTTTCAGCTTCTTTCATGTTGGCTTAACTGATGTCATGCACCCCTGGGGTGAGCGGAGTCTAAACAGACTGAGCTGGCCTCTTAGGGCACAGAGAAAAATGAAGGTCAAAGCTGCATTGTGTAAAAAGTTTGGTGTGTGTTGTTGCCCAGGACCATGCGTACCCAGCTGACGAGCTGATGCCTCTGACATGCAGAGGAAGGGTGCGAGGGCTCGAACCCAGTCGGGGTGACGTGGACGATGCATTGGGCAAGTGAGTAGCAAACTGCTTTCCTCCCTTTAAGTCAGTGTGTAGGGACGGGACAACGATGGCACGGGTCAAAACCACAGCAGCCTTCTCCTCGTATGCTGCGGAGGTGGAACTCAGAGGCAAAGATGCACTCACACATGATGATTAGCTGACATTATGTTGAATCATTTTGACACATTTTCCTCAAGGGGCGGTGAGAGGCTTGGTAAACAGTGATTGATTGATTATCTCCCCATGTGCTAGGTTCTCTCTGACCCTCATAGACACTCTGGATACTCTTGTGGTGAGTAACTGTTTTTTTTTTGGGGTTTTTTACCTCTACTGTCTACATTTATTGAGGCTGCATTTATGTTTATTTAGGTGAACTTTGTATAGTAGTAGAATGGAACACACACATCCAGTGAAAACTTGATATGAGTGCATGGCAGAGGTCGATTAAAATTGGAGGAATGTGGTATGCACACTGTTTAGGAAAATGGTGCCATGAAAAATTTAATGCGTAACATTGACATTTTGACTCTGTGGGCCCTCATTAGAATGTAGAAAAAAATGTCAATGTTATGAATAAAATATTCTTGAGAGCATTAATTAAATAATTCAGTATTTCTGGGAGAATTTTTATAAACAGTATGCGGCAGGTTTTATTCTCCATTTAAATACTGTAAAGATCTATAATTCAGTCACTCTTGCTTACTCCCAGCTTTTGAACAAGACGACAGAGTTTGAGGCTGCAGTGAGGAGAGTCCTGTCAGATGTCAGGCTGGACAACGACATTGTGGTGTCTGTCTTTGAAACCAACATCCGTGTCTTGGGGTGAGCTTGGACTGGATTATCAACAGACAATGATGGTTATGAAAGAAAACCTGCAACAGTAATCTTACAAACTTTATGGAATCTCTTCTTTCTGACAGTGAACAAATAGAGCATCTTGTCATTAATATCCGTTAGTTTTGAATTCAACCAAGTAAAAAAGTTAGTGAGTCAGTGGATTCTGCTACAGTTTGATTTTAACATGTAGCTGTTGAATGTGTGTGTGTGTGTGTGTGTGTGTGTGTGTTCAGAGGTCTGCTGGGAGGGCACTCCATGGCTGTGATGCTGAAGGAGGGGGGGCATCACATGCTGTGGTACCAGGACGAGCTCCTGCATATGGCCAAAGATCTGGGCCTCCGACTGCTGCCTGCCTTCAACACCAGCAGTGGCCTGCCTTACCCCAGGGTGAGACAAAAATACACACACACAAACAAACACGCATAAACACATACAGTAGATTGAACCTCTTAATGTCAGAAATCAACCTACATGCACTGTAGTCCATGTAATGTGGGGATGTTGAGCTTGTGTCTCGTTTGTGGGAGTTAATTGTCCTATATTATTCAGTTTTCATGATTTTGTTTTCAAATTTACTAGGGCGCAGCATAAGAAAAAAGTTCTTTGTGACGTTTTGCAGTATAGATTAGTTAAAAAGGTTATTTATTGAATGAATTTGAACACTAAGCCCTCACAGGCAGACCAATCACAATACTGGACCTGGATTGACAGACAATAGCGGCTGCTCTAATTGAAATGAGGATAACTGTCTGGGTTTTAGCCATTGATTAGTGAGGGGAGCCAGTGAAGATCAGGTGCAGTTGTGAAAAAGGATGGAAGGCTGGATTTTTGAAAATGCAATAACTTTAAATCTAACCACTCGAACAAAATCCAATTTTAACAATACCTACATGAAACATCTGTGATCATAAATGTATATAAAAAGAGAGAAATATTTATTCTTATAATAGAACCCCTTTAAGTTAAGTCTGAAGACAGTCACATACATGGTGTACAGTCAGGCAAAGATGTGCACAGACAAACATAACAGACGTGCACACAGTCATGCACAGAAACACACATTAACACTGGCTACCTTTGCACACACTTGCAGGGTTGAAAGATGACGGGCTGACATGCACATTTGCTGAAAGGATGCTCACAGCAAGGGGACAAATGAACGACATCCCTATCAGATCATGACTGCATAATTCCATTTTCTGCTTCAGCGCTCCGCTCGCAGCTGTCACAGCTTTTAGACGCAGACTTTTTTGCGGTTGACTAGTTTCCATGCCCAGTCTGCTGCAAACCAAATGTGACTCTAAAAACAGATTTTTAATTTTGTTATTATTCTGCTCAACAGGTGAACTTGAAATATGGTGTCAGGGGTCCTGAGACGAGAACAGGCACAGAAACGGACACTTGTACGGCTTGTGCAGGCACCATCATTCTGGAGTTTGCTGCCTTAAGTCGCTTCACTGGGGACCCTGTGTTTGAGGTAACACATCGTCATCAGATAATCAGAGCCTACCATGCATATAGTAACACGGTAGTTAAATATAGTGGACCACTTTTAAAACATGTTGAAAACTTACCTGCATCTAAGAAGCCAACACATCATCACCAGTCACGCTCCTATCCACTACTGAAATGTACTTTTTCAGATCTGTATTCAGATCTTAATTTATAAGTTATGTTATAAATGTTAAGTTAATAATAAGAGATTAAAAAAGGCATAATAAGAGGTCAGTACTCCTGTATGGGCATGGCTTTGCTTGGAAAATGTCCAAGTAGGATACACTCTTATATCATGCTCATTGATGACCATCAAACACAATTTATGTTTTGATTGGTGCACCCAAACTAAACTTCCATTTTATGTTTCGCTGGTCTGCTTGGATGTTTGCTATGCCGACCCTTAACATATTTAGCTATCACCACTGTGAAACAGCTGTTAATTAGTAAGAACTCATTACTTTGTAATGTGATCGGCTATCAAAACAGACAGGGAGCAGCATAACACAGCTACAGCCCACAAGTGCCTCACCTTTCTCTGCGTATCTATAATTCAGGTTACACTTTGTCACTGGATCATTTTTGAGATTGGGTTACAAAGACTTGATGTTATGAAACCACATTGTTGTGTATCCATACATGACCTAAAATGTCTGTCATGCATCTGCTGTGGCTGTATTGAATGAAATGAAATGAGTGTGTGTCCTTTTCCTCTTACTTCCTCCTCACTCCTCACTCTTTACACCACTTATGTGCATAATATTGTGGCTGGACTGCGTCTAGCATATTTAAATATTTAAATATGCAGTGCAAACCTGATCACCTTAAAATCAGGCCTGTAAGGTTCAATAGCAATGTGAGCAATATCCAAGTCCTGTGCATCCAGACCCACCACTGATTTTGTTTTAAGTTTGTGCCAGTCGTCTATACTCTCCTAGAATATTTCCCTAGTTGTCTGTACACAATCAGCATAGTTGGTAATATCAGGGCTTGTTTTCCAACCTTCAGAAGAAGCCATTTGCTGGCACTAATTTTATGTATGAAAAACAACTTCCACAGACTTGGAAATTGCTCGAGCTAGATAATCCATCACAGTAAACATGAAGCCTTAATTTGGTTTTGTTAAAGTTTCTTTATCATTATTTCATTGTGCCTGAGTTTTCATGTGTTTTCATATCTGTGTGCGCATTTTGTAACACCCTGCTTACTGTCAATCACCTGACACCCACAGGAAGAAATGGAAGTCTCCGCCAGAAAATATTCATTCAGGGCGTCTTTGTTAGTTGTGACAGCAGTTAGTACTGTCAAGCTAGGTTTGACACGTTTCCTTTTAAAAACGAGGAAATGTAAAAAAAAATTCATTACATATGGCGTGCATTGCAAAATGATTGGAGAAATATATACCTGACACAGACAGAAGTAAATGGGCTCTAACTCTAAATGACACTGCCATTCTCCTTTTAAGCTCTTTGATCAACTTACCTCTTGTGTGACAAGAAGATTGTTCTCAATTTCTGCTCTATGCCTCCAGTATCATATCATATTTTGTTCTAGTGGATGTGAAGCTGTAGCATCCTGTGCTTCTAGAGGAATAGTGAAGAAGTTTAATTTTTCCTTATGAGATAATATGAGAGCCGAGGACTGGTTTATTTCTTGGCAGCAGCAGACTGCAGTAGCCGTCCCCTGGTAGATTGATTACTCTGTCTCCCTGTACGTATTGGTCAGAAGATTGATTTTTTTTTTTGATCGATGATGCACCCTCCCACACATCAACAGGCCCACGCCCGGAGAGCCTTGGACTTCCTGTGGGAGAAGAGACAGAGGAATAGCAATCTGGTGGGGACCACCATCAACATCCACTCTGGAGAGTGGGTCCGCAGGGGTGAGAGAGGGGAGGAGGGGGAGGAGGAGATGAAGGGGTGAGAGAGGGGAGGATGAGGAGGAGATGAAGGGGTGAGAGAGAGGATGAGAAGGACATAAATGGGTGAGAGAGGGGAGGAGGAAGGGATAAAGGGGTAAGAGAGGGGAGGAGGAGGAGATGAAGGGGTGAGAGAGGGGAGGATGAGGAGGAGATGAAGGGGTGAGAGAGGGGAGGAGGAGATGAAGGGGTGAGAGAGGGGAGGAGGAGGGGATGAAGGGTGAGAGAGGGGAGGAGAAGGAGATGAAGGGGTGAGAGGGGAGGATGAGATGAAGGGGGTGAGAGAGGGGAGGAGGAAGGGGTGAGAGATGGGAGGAGGAGGAGGAGATGAAGGGGTGAGAGAGGGGAGGAGGAGGGGATGAAGGATGAGAGAGGGGAGGAGAAGGAGATGAAGGGGTGAGAGATGGGAGGAGGAGGAGAGGGGGTGAGAGGGGAGGAGAAGGACATGAATGGGTGAGAGAGGGGAGGAGGAGGAGATGAAGGGGCGAGAGAGGGGAGGAGGGAGTGAAAGAGGAAAAGGGTGGATGAAAGGGTGAGATAAGGAAATAGAAGGGGATGTAGGGGTGTGACAGGAGATGGAGGGATGAGGAGACGAGGACACGGGGAAGTGGAGGGAGAGAGTTTTGTGTGGGTGAGAGAGGATGTGGGAGCAGAGCGGGTAGATGGGCAAAAATAGAACATCTGTCTGACATCTTATTTCTGTTGTCGTCAAAGGTGTTGTGTTTGTGTTTCTCCAGACAGTGGAGTGGGAGCAGGAATTGACTCATACTATGAATACCTGCTAAAGGCCTACATACTCCTGGGAGATGACCTGTTTCTGCAGCGCTTCAATATTGTGAGATAATACACACACACACACACACACACACACACACACACACACACACACACACACACACACACACACATATATACTGTTTGGGACTCACACACACACCCACTCATACAGGGTAACTAGATCCCTCTCTGTCTGCATAATAGGATTCTGTCACAATGGCTTCTCCCACATAGGACAGGGTTATACTATTAAATTTGTGTATTCCTGGATTCAGTTTAACCCTTCTGTCTTACAGTGTGGCATTTAGTGTTGATATTATAGGTTTTGATGTCTACTCGAGTATAAACTTTGTCCTCGACCTGTTTTTAATTCCTCAAGTTCTCCCTGGTCTCTTTGAGTAATAATAATAATAACTTTATTTGTATAGCACTTATATGCCTACCGAGTATGCCTATAATATCCTCTGTCCATCTGCTCTATTTATCCCAACTAGCACCATAAGCCTATTATATCCTCAATTCATCCACTTTCTGTGCCCCACCTAGCACTATGCATCTATAATGAAGTACATTAGCCAGCCTCCTCTGCTGCTAGATGTCCACATCCACAAACCTCTGCTTCCCGCTCGCACCTGGATGGACTCTCTGCTGGCCTTCTTCCCTGGACTACAGGTCAGACTTGCACATCCCACACTTATGTATCAACCGAAAGATAGTCACTTTGCGTGGATGATTTTACTCTTCATGGTACTCGTCATGTTAACGGAGGCATTTACTCTGTCTGTAGCCTCTTGCGGCAGTTCTGTAACTTTGTTCATTCCATACGTCCCAGGTGTTGAAGGGAGATATCCGTCCTGCCATTGAGACCCACGAGATGTTGTACCAAGTTACCAAGAAACACAACTTCCTCCCTGAGGTAATCTGTCTCTCTCTGTCTCTCTGTCTTCTCCCATCTGTCTTCATCTGCCCTAAGCTGTAACGGTGCCACAATGAATGACTTGCATCATTGAAAAATGTGGACACTCAAATTACTCCATATGGCTTGTGTTGGCAACAAAAACCATTGTGGAAATTAGTTATCTTGCACTTCTGGACTACATTTTAGCTTTGTCTCTCTGTTCTAACTATATACCGCTTGGGATGGTGTGCTGACCCCCTCCGTCTCTCTCCATCCATCCGCAGGCCTTCACTACTGATTTCAGGGTACACTGGGCCCAGCATCCCCTGAGGCCTGAGTTTGCAGAGAGCACCTATTTCCTCTACAAGGTAATTTATCAGGGATATATGACATAATGCAGAGGTTCTCAGCCTTTTCGGAGCCACGGTACAGAGGGAAACATCTATTATCATGAGCTTGTTTGGTTAAATGTTTATTTCATTAATGTTAGCTTGCTGTTTGACCTCAGTTTTATTGACATTTGAGCAAATTCTCCAGGTACATCTGAGCTCCACCGCCTCAATGTTGGCAATTATTAAGCAGCAGCAGTCATACAGATGACTAATTAGCATTCTCTATTAACATTTCAATTCAATTTCAATTTAGCTTTTGGCATGCTGGCATACTGTTAACATTGAGTAACGGACCTTGGGTCTCATATATATTTATCTACAGTATATATGCCCTCTGTTATGACCACAGCACTGTCCTCTCTTTCTCCCAGGCCACAGGCGACCCTTACTACCTGGAGGCAGGCCGCACAGTTCTGGACAACCTCAATCGCTTCGCCCGTGTTCCCTGCGGCTTCGCTGCCATGAAGGACGTACGCACTGGGAGCCACGAGGACCGGTGAGAATACAGGGGCTCAGAGCATTTGCAGGACGATACAGCTCAAAGACTTCTGAAGTGCAACTGTAGACATCATTCAGAAATGTTTTACACACAGTCGGATAACCATAACTACAGCAAACGCAATATAATCATACATAGTGGTGAATCAAATTGTTATAGTGTAGGAAAGGTTTAATGCTACTTAATGATCACTGGATAAAAAACAGATAGATAGTCTTGCTGGCACTGTAGTGCACATAGTGCCTGACTGTTAAATAAATCAAAAGTTTTAATGTAGTGTCGTATTTTTTGGCCCGGTGCCCTATTAAACCTCTTCTCTCTTCTCAGAATGGACTCATTCTTCCTGGCTGAGATGTTTAAATACTTGTTCCTGCTGTTTGCGGATGCTGAGGACCTCCCCTTTGATGTGGAGGACTACATCTTCACCACAGAGGCACACCTGCTGCCCCTGTCTCTCTCCATGGCCCCTAACTCTTCAGCTGCCGCTGCAAATATGACGGTAGTCAGTGTGATACCATTATAGCTAGATTTAAAAAAGTGATGAAAGCTTTTACACAATCCAGTTACTAATACGTTTCACTTTCTCATGATGCTTCAGACAGAGGAAGAGCTGGACGACTCTAACTTTGATTGGACCTGTCCTAACACCCGCCTCTTGTTTCCTGACCCCGCCTTCCCTCGGAACCTGCGAGAACCGATCCGTAGCGCTGTGGACAAGAGTTGCCCCCGTCCTGCTCCTTACCGGTATGTATAGAGATGGTACCTGTGGTTATATGCTGACACAAAAGAAGGGTTTCCATTTTTTATTTATTTAGCATTTCTCAACAGCATTTACCTGCTGTTGTCCCTTACTTTTCACCTCTCTTTCTCATATGTGTCCTTCCTCTTTCTCACCATCCTCCTTCTCTCCCTCCATCCCTCCAGTGAACCCGGTATGGGTCGTCCTCCCCTGAGGGCTCAGGACTTCATGGCAAACAACCCTGAACATCTGGAGCTGCTGAGGAGGATGGGAGTCAGCCTCATCCACCTGAAGGATGGCAGGGTGCAGCTGGTGCAGCATGCTACGCAGGTAAACAACTTAGCAACACGGGTAAACAACCATATGTTCTCATAAAGGGCTCACAATCACAAAAGTACACAAAATGCCAAGCCAAAATAATTAAATTTCTTCAGAATATACTTCTCTCCAACTTTTTCCTTCTATTCTAATTGCAGTGTTCTTTCTATTCTGATTGTGTGATTGCTGAGTCAGCAATCACAGGTATAATCTTCTTGCTCTTTATCCGCCTGTTTTTTGGCACCGATCTACTCCTTCATACTTTAAGCTAGAAACTCTATTCAAACTTGAAGATGTTCAGCTTGTTTAGGACATGGTTGCTTGTATTCAACTTTTTGATATCCTTTATACTTTTTAAACTATTCTACTTTTTTCCACTTACAATCGGAGTCAATGGACAGAATGTTCAAACTCAGCACTTTTTGAACTTTAACTACTTGTTCATACTTTCAGCTAGAAACGTAATTCAAACTTCAAACTGTTCAGCTTGTTTAGGACATTACTTGTATTCAACATTTTTTTATATCTTTTATACTTTTTGAGCTATTCAACTTTTTAGTACCTGTTTTTACAATGCAAGTCTATGGGAGGACTGTTCAAACCATGCCCCGTTTGAACTCTAACTACTCTTTCATACTTTAAGCTAGAAACTCCATTAAAACTTTAAACGGGTCACCACTGTTAGTACTTGAGAAATTGTAGTTTAGGTTTTATACTTTTTTCAACCTTTATAATGGGATCCTAACATTACATACACATATTATACTTTGCTTCAGCCGTTTCAGTTTGAACAGACGATCCACAGTCATGTTCAAAAACACGCACACACAGACACACAGACACACATACAGCTGCTGGTACATATATCGTACCAGTACGTGTACCAGTATGTGCCACTGCCAGTACGTGCATTGTCTGCCACACACACACACACACACACACTACACCTCGGTACACACACACACACAGCCACTGGTACATACAGTATATAGGACCAGTATCAGCACCAGTATGTAGATGCAGTCAGTTGATGTTACCTATCCCTGTTTTACCAAGAGAGTGAGACAGTAACTGAAGAACAGGGAGAGAGTGAAGCAGATGAGACAGAGACAACAAGTGGAGACAGACAGAAATATGTGACATAGATACAGCCATAGGATAAGAAAGAGGGAAAGAGGAGAGTGATAGACCAGTCACAGACAGCCAACAGAAAGGGTGAGCTGTACCCACACTAAACTGCACCTGCGCCACAGTTTGCACTCTCAGCAATCACACACATTTTCTCCAGAAAATGCACCTTTCTAGTTTTTAAATTTAATTCTCTCTCTGTTCCTCTCCTCTCCCCTCTCTGGCACACCCACACCCAGGCGGTGAGTGCGGTAGCTGCAGAGGATGGCATGCGTTTCATGCAGGAGATGATGGAGCTGTCCAGCCAGCAGCAAAAAGAGCAGCTCCCTCCCAGAGCCATCCAGCTCGTCTCACACCCCTTCTTTGGCAGAGTGGTGCTGACTGCTGGCCCAGCACAGTTTGGCACAGACCTCTCCAAAAGTACCACAGGGGTGAGTGGATTTTATAGTGACAAGTGCCAATTTCCAAATGGGCACCTAACTGTCTGCATGTTTGTTTTTCCTCAGAGAGTCACTGACTTTATCTTTCTCTGTTTTTTAAGAGAGCACAAACTCTCCTAGAATATTTTCCTAAGCCAAACAGAAGGATGGATGAGTGTTGGTAAAGCACAGGAGGCCGAGTCCTGATGGGATTTGACCCTCAGCCTGTAGAAGAACATGAGGGATTAGACAGCAGAACTACTCAGCACATGATAGGGGATTTTAACCCGTGTTCCTTCATTCAGAATTCATCTCTTCCCTCTCTTTCTCCTGTGTGCAGGTACGAGGCTTTGTGACTGTGGCTGAGCCCTATAGTGGCTGTACTGAGCTGGCCAATGCTGAGTATGTCCAGGGCCGCATCGCCCTGCTCCAGAGGGGTCAGTGCATGTTTGCGGAGAAGGCCCGACACATCCAGAAGGCTGGCGCCATCGGAGGCATTGTCATCGGTGAGCACAAGCAATTAATGACACAAGACGCAGGATATCAACTCAGTGACTAGATTAGGGCTCAATAAATGGATTACCTTCAAGACGGCCAGCTGTACAGCTTCCTGCACATTGCATGATGACTGAATAAATACAGTTTAACTTCTATAAACTGATTATAATTGAATAACTGTAAGACCGTCTACCACTCTGCTAACCTCAACTCCTTCTCTTGCCTGCCCATCATGCTCCGCTGTCCTCCCCCCTTTCTCTCCCTCCTCCCAGACGACAACGAAGGCAGCAGCAGCGACACGGCTCCCCTGTTTCAGATGGCCGGTGACGGCCGCAACACGGATGACGTCACCTTGCCTCTCCTCTTCCTGTTCCACAAGGAGGGCAACATCCTGCTGGAGGCACTGAAGGAGTACAGGGAGGTGGAGGTGCTGCTGAGCGACAAAGCCAGGGACAGAGGTGGGACTGCAGTCATTTGCGACATACCGCCATGTGCTTTCCTAACCTGTCAAACTCTCCTCTTTGTTTCCCTTATCTCTCTTGGGAAAATCTTATTAACATACTCATATCACCCACTGACTGAGCCTCAGTTTGTGCTTGACTTAAAGTAAAGATGAAGTGTAGGGATTCAGGCAATATTTGAAGGCTGGGTGATGGTGACTCATTCCAGTGGGTCCTCATCTCAGCCACCTACCAGCTATAGTTTTACTGATGGAGGGTGGAGGTAAGCACCCTTACCAGCACTCTATTCCCTTTTCCTCTTTTTCCTCATCTCCCGAGTCCCTCTGTTCCCTGTGGTGGGCTGTAACAGTGCCTTTCCTCTCCTCTCTCCTCTCTCTCTCTCGGTTTCTCTCCTTTTTTTCCATACCTCTCTCCCCTTTGGATGAGCAGCAGCCATATTCAAAGGTAAACCTCTCCCTGGCAGCCTGATTGAGAGCAGTAAGTATTCTCTTCTTCTCCTTCTCTCTGCCTGGTTCACACTCTTTTTTTTCACCCCCCTTCCCTTGCCTTTCTCCATTTTCCTCCTTACAGTAATACCCCATATCTCTCTGTCCCTCTCTCTCTCTCACTCTGCCCTCTAACCACAGGATTGTGTGTTTGATAGAGAAGCTTAGTGCAGTCGCAGTATAATGTCATCTGTTATTCGCCCCCTCAGAGCTTAGGAGCATGACAGCTCTTTATCGTTTTTTTTACACTGGAGCAAAGCAATAGATGCACATAGAAAGGCAAGGCAAAGTGGGACAAACAGTCTTGCAAGGTTAGACCCCACGCATAGATTCCCACCCAAACCATGTATATGCTATGTAGATGCTCACTGAACAAAAACTAAATGTCTAATTTGTATTTTAGCACATTTGTCTGTCTTTGCTTCAATAGAGACGTGCGTTTGTGCGTTAGCTGTACTCTACAACTAATAATGGTGTGATAATGTATTGATCCCGTAAGGAAATTCTGGTTTTGCTTGCACCCCTCCAGGCAGTTCAGAGCACAGGGTCAGCTACATGAACGCACCCTGGAGCTGGTAGGAATTCAGTATCTTGTTCAAGGACACTTCAGCAGGCCCGATGCTTACCGGCACAGACGCTGGACCCCAGGTCCTGTGGTTGAGGAACAGTCTCTCTGACCACAAGGCCACCCTTAGGACAAAATATCTGGATAGCCTGTGCATATCTGTAACTGAATTATACTCACCTGAAAGCCTGGGTGGATTCCTGTGTAGGATTAAAATAATCAAGAACTCCTTTCCACATTTACAGTCTGCATCTGTGCTGAATAAAATGCAATGTCTCCTAATCAGACCAGTGAAAATTTCACAGTGCAACTTCTTACTGGATCAGTTTTTCTCAGTTCAGTTCAGTTCAGTCTGGTTGTGCAGTTATGTGAGAAGGGCTTCATCCTGTGGGAAACATGACTCACCGTCAGCATCATGCTGTTAAAGCTGACAGCCTCTTGATGAAAACTGCTCTATTTTTGACTGAGAATGACTACCAGGAGGCATTTTGTATAGATTACTGACTGAGGAGGAGGAAAGCGGTGTGTGTGCGTGTGTGTGTGCGTGTGTGTGTGTGTGTGTGTGTGTGTGTCCTGCACATGTTCATCTAGAGAGCAGTTGAAACTCACCCCCCTCCTTTTCTCCTCAGGTGTGGACGCACAAGAAGAGGAGGAGGGCTGCTCAACTGAGAGGACTACTCCCACCTCCTCGACACCTATTGACCAATCACAAATGAGCACAGTGGAGTTGGACGAATCAGCTTCTGAGGAGGTTAAACCTTCAGAGGAGGAAGTTAGTCCTCCAGACGAAGAAGTTAGTACTCCAGACGAAGTTAGTCCATCAGAACAAGAAGAAGTTAGCCCTCCAGAGGCAGAGCCCAAAACAGAGAGAGACTCTGAGAAGAGGGAGGAGCCTGAGGGCGACTCGGACTTGAACAGCCAATCAGTGGACGAATTGCTAGCTGATTGGCGGGAGGACTTGGAGGCGTTCCAGCAGATGGAGAAGGATGAGCTCTGACAGCCGTCCGACACGCCACGCTGTGTGATGCCTCTGTCCCCCCGTGACTGTGGTGCGATCCCACTGTGGGATTCATCTGGAGGGAGCGCGTCTTCAGATGGCACCGCCTGTAATCAAATAAAGCTGAACTGAAAGGACACTTGTATGAGTGGGGAGGAGTCTTTTTCTGAGCAGGTGGGTTAATGACTGTATTTCCTCTCTTGTCCTCCACGGATGGCATTAAGTGCCAAGGCAGCCCACATATCTTCGGACCATAAGGGAGTCCTCCTAGCCTGGGAGATGTTTGATGCTTGAGAGACCAGGGTTCTCACCTCACTTTCTCACAGTTTCTGTTTGCCTGTCATAACATACTACGGACCAGACTATATGTAACAACGTGTCTCACTTACTTTCCAATCGGGTCTTGTTTAATTTTCACGCTGTCTTCCTCTCTATGCATTTTCTGACTTCTTGTACTTAAAGGGGAACTCACCTTGAATGCTGGTTGAACAACTACTCTCTGATTGATTAATTCATTGACTGGTTGATTTTATTTAAATGTGATGAGATGATTATATGTCATGCAACGTTTACTGTTTTTCTTTTGTTGGGCCTAATCATGTGTACAATATGATGTTACCTTACTGTGAGTCAAGGACTGCGTTGATTGGTGGGTTTGGTGACATGGAATAATCTCCAGGATCTTATCATGGCTTGTGGCAGGCAGAGTCTGCACCAAAACTATTCTCTCTGGAAGATTTATGAAGTCATGTATTAATGTAAATATGTATTTGTCGAGATATATTGACTGAAATAATATAGCGCTGCTTTGCTCAGGTTCTGGTCAGTCTGATTGATCAGATCACCCCACTATCACCAACCTCTGGACCACATGGGGTTGAGTGGACCCACCCTCCCCGTGTTGGTCATACCACCGCAGGCCGCCACGGGGGGGCGCTGTTTGATCTGTCATGCTGGAGCTGCTGATTGATTGGAAGGTAAAACTAAGCAGAAATAAGCCAATAAGTTAACACGATGAAATTTAATAAAAATTGATAAGGAAATCGAGCTGACTTTTCTCTCTTTTTGAGTAATTTATGTTATTTAAGCACTGAAGGTTTAGATCTTTCTGTAAAGAGAAAATGGAAATAAGGAGAACTGAAAAGGTTTCTGAATTTTGGCCCAGCGTAAGTTTACTTTAGTAGGATGACAGAATGGCAGAATTAGCCATGGTCCGTTTCTTTAACAGTTAAGTGGGGTCACTTTATTCGACTGTAAAACTAAAGCGTTTCTGCCCCTTTATGAGAGTGTAAAGAGTGCACTAATTGGATGATGGCTCAGTCAGCCCATGTCTTGGTGGGTTTAATGGTATAGAGCAATCGGCAATGTAGCCAAACACATTGCCTGTTAGAGAAACACAGAATAGTTAAATGGATGGTGAATGTTTGATTTAAAAATATAAATTATTTTTAAATCAAACAGACCACATGCATGTTTTTTGTTGCATCCAAGTGTAAACCCACCTGAACTCAATTCACCCACCTTTTGAGTCTGAGAAATGTATGAGTAGTAGTAAGCAGTGTCAAACTAATCAAAGTTATACTGAAGATTTTATTTTTTAAGAAAGGAAAACAACGTTTTTCTGACAATATTTGTGGGTGCTTGACCTCAGGATAACCGCCCACATGAGCTCATAGTTTACCCACATTTTTATACACCACTACATCACTGGTAATAATAACAGAGAATGGTCGTGCACTTTTCCTGCTGGACCCAAAATAACACAGAACAACATTAGTCCAGTGGTGATTGGTGAGGCACTCCTCCTCAGCAAGATGGCTGCATTGCTGCGCGGAATAGTGGCATCCTGGTGAAATGACGCAAGCCACAGTTTACGCTCAGTTTAGTGGCTCCGAGCTCTCCAGTCTCCATAGCGCAGATCCCGCCCGACAGACAGCCGGAAGACCGGCTATTCTCCAGTGGACCGAGCGGAACCGGTTCATCAAAGTAAGTACGAATGTGTATTACTTGTTAACCGTCTCCCAGAGGTGTCGTCTGCACCAGTGAAAACCACATGTGCTCGCGTATAATTTCTTTCTTTCCTAGCGCTCTCTCTTTTGTTGTTGTTTCCTGAGTGTGTACCGTGATTACCCGGCGCTTTCCTTCCTGCATCTTGGGCTTCGCTTTAGTCGATGTTTTGTGTTGGTGGTGTTCGCTGCATTATGGCAGCGTGTCTTAACATTTAGGCGAAAACATGGGAAGATTCAAGTGAGCGATTTCCATTTGTTGTACGTGTGAATGTGCTCGTTTTGGACAGCGCTGGCTCAGTGCATTTCAAATTTTCCACACATCCTGGTTGGCTGTGCCAGCCTGTCCCGCTGTTCCCTCTCTCCTTTCTCTGCCCACTGTAAGGCCGTTTGGTTTGGAGAAAAAACTCACGCAGAGAAGACAGACCTGGGTTGGCAGAGGCTACAGACCGTTAACCTTTGTGGATATTAAAGTATGTATGCACACACGGAGACCGTTTGCGCTCCCTCTGCCCCCAACTCTGCCTTTCCCTGTGGGGAACAAAGCGCCCAGTGTCTCCACGCAGCGCAGCTGGACACAGCTGTTTAGCCGAGCTGCAACTCTCTGCCCTGCACGAGCTCCGGGACAGACCTCCCTCCCCAGGCCCGGTCTGTCATGTTTGACCTGCCTACCCAGGCCCCGTCTGCTGCTTCACTGTCATGTTTGACCTGCCCATACCCAGGCTCTGGTCTGCTGCTTCTTGTTTGCAAATACTCTTAAGTAGCAGTTGGACTGTGCAACTCTCAGCTTCCATGCTATAATGGGAGAAGCCATTGCTTTCTGTTGTCCATCACATATATCACCATTAGTCTCTTTGGCAGTTGGTTAGGAACTGTTGAAGGCTCTGTTGGCTGCATGGTTTCATTTCTCATGGCTGCTGGAGCAGTGTGTGTGTGTGTGGCTCAGAGGGAAGAGAAGAGCACCGCTCTGCATCTGAGAGGATAAAATTAGTAAAGTCACACTGGCCAAACCGAGACATGATATACAGGCTCATTTGCAGCTAGTTGGCTAAAAGTAAGCCAGAGCTAGAATAGGACTGTTACAAATGTATTCTTTTCACTGCCAACGCCAACGCTCTCTAATCAACTGTTCCTGCAGGAGCACAGGCATGCACATGCACACGCACACACACACACACACACACACACACACACACTTCCTGGCTTCATCTACCTAGCCCCTAGTCCTGCTACAGCCCACTTGGTAACAACCGGGCAGACCTAGACTATACACATTACATTTCCAAGTGGATCCAGTAGTTACTGAGTTCCCGATTGCCTGCCCGTCTGCTTTGTGTACGTGTGCCATATGGCTGTCAGCTACTGTAGGTTCCCCCATGTGAACTGCACCAGACCATTACGCCCATTTGGTTTTTGTGCAGCACCCTGGTGTGAAAGTAGGTTGTTTTGCCCAGCATTACAGCCCATAGCATGCTGTCACCAGCAGCTTACATTAGGGTTATATAGGTTAGGATGATGATGACCAGAGATCCTGTGATTGGATGACCATGTTGCAAGTCCCCCTTCCTCCTTTACTCTTGATTTATCTGTCTGGTTTCATCTATCTGCCTCCATCTGCCTTTCTCTCCCTCCCTCCCTCTCTCTCGCCATCACTTGCTCATTGCAGAGAGTGTGTGTGTGTGTGTGTGTGTGTGTGTGTGTGCGTGCATATGATTCGTTCACATATGGCTTTGGTTCCGGCGGCTAGCAGTAGAGACAGCAGCCAGCCCACTGAACTGAAATACAGGAGTCTCTCTCTCTCTCTCTCTCTCTCTCTCTCTCTCTCTCTCTCTCTCTCTCTCTCTCTCTCTCTCTCTCTCTCTCTCTCTCTCTCTCTCTCTCTCTCTCTCTCTCTCTCTCTCTCTCTCTCTCTCTCTCTCTCTCTGCCTGTCCCCCTCTTTCTCGCTCTGCCTCTCTCTCTCCCTCTCCGAGGCAGGGGCATCTATTATTAGTCCTCCTGTCCTCTCTCGCCCATCCTCTCATCCTCTCACTCATCATCATCTGGCCGTCCAGCCGTCCACCCTGTGGCCTCTTCACCTTGGGCTGATTGGGACGATTTTGATGGCAGTTGGGGTGATTGTTTGGCCCGTTTGGGTCATGATGCAACATCTGTGATGTCACCATTTGAGGAGGAGGGTTTCCATGGTTACCAGGATGTCTTCTCTGTGTGTGTGTGTGTGTGTGTGGGAGGGAGTTCCCATGACTGTGTTGCATACGGTGTGCGTGTGTGTGGTGGTCTCTCGGAGGCAGTGCTGAGCGGTGTCAGGTGTCAGATGAGGCAGTCTATATTGCAGTGCAGAAAGCACAAGGCCAGCACAACTCGATCCCTCTAGCTTCTGTTTGTCTTTCAGTTTGACTGATTTGCTTGCTGGCTGGTTGGTGTGTCTATCTGACTGAATTATCAAAGCTCAAGCGCTGTTATATTGTAACAAGGAACCAGAAGACTGCATCTGTGTCATTATCATCTGTATTGTTATTTCTGGCGTGTGCATATTTGTTTTTATCTGTCCATCTAAATCGCAAAGCCGCAGCACTGCAGCCGACATGCAGAACAGTGGTGATGAGCTGTTTGTGCCGATGGTCTGTCTTCTGTCTGTTCTCCTTTTGAGTCAGCAGCGTTTGGACTTGTAGCCTGCAGTCTGTATCCATGCATTAGTGTGCTTGTGTCTGTCACATGGAGCAGTGCCTGTCTGTGTCTCTGACTGTGTTTACATTGTAGTTTGTGATCCAGTTGAGTCCAGTTGGGATGGGGTGTGAGCACAGGGTCCAGGACTGTGGGCAAAAGCCTGCATTTTTGCTTCCTCTCTGTCCTATTCTCAGTCAGAAGTGCAGTGTGAATCTCTGCACAGTGTATTCCCATCAGACAGAATGTATTGGTTTCTCATCTCCACTGTAGATAACATCCACAGTACTCTGATAGGATCTCTGCAGGCCTGCTCCTTGATAACAACACTTCACTGTTGATTGAGATTGATGTGAGAAAAGAATGGGGCATTCAAGCTTTCATTAGAGCCCATACTTTTGATATTAAGATAAGTGATGATGGGATTAAAATAACTTAAAATGATATACCTACTACATTCTTGAGTGAGGTATGTTTGAAAATGTTTCGATACCAAGTACTGGGTCCGATCAGTGATGTAGTTAAATAAATAAAAAAAAGTAAATAAAAAAGATGAATAAACTATGAAAACATCTCTTATAAACCTCCCTTATGCTTACATCAGTATGATACCACTTAATATGATTTCTACCATGAATTTACATAATGGAGATTTATACCAGTCAAAAAAGATGGGAAAACTATTCTGCAAATGAAAAGGTAACCAGGGATGGTTAACCTGGTTCCCATACTTCAGATTTGATACCAGGTTCCATTTATCAATACCTTGTGGTGAATGAAAGTACATTGAATTATGTGATAGAGTAAATTATTTTATGTGTAGCGGCTGTTCGGGCCAGTTGCTTTTCTAAATGGAATCAGATGGTGCTCAATTGACTTTGTCAATGAAAATGCATTAATTCAGTCCACTAGAAAACTTGAGATGCCACTGTAAGAATCAAACATTTGGAAGCATTTTGATACCTCAACATTGATACGACTAGCAAAAATCAGTATGGTACTGATGGGTATTGTTTGTAGACATGCAGACCTGCAACTGTCTGTGGTCACTATGCCTCATAAGCCGAGGTGAGGTGCCATTAGTCTCTTGAGCATTTGATTAGGAACTATTGAAGGCTCTATCGACTGAATGGTTTCATTACTCATACTGGAACAGTGTGTGTGCCCCTGTGCAGGATAATGGACAGAGAAAAGCACTGCTTTGCATCTGAAAGAATAATACTTGGAAAATCACACCAGCCATGTTGAGACATGAAACACAGGCTCATTTGCAGCTAGTTGGTTAAGGGCTAAAACAGGCATATATTTCAAATGTATTCTTTTCACTGGCAACACGGACACTCTCTATTCAGCTGTTCCTGCAGGATCACAGGCTCATTAGCGAAAACACACACACAGACACACATAGGAAACTGCTTTGCCAATTATCCTGCAGCATACTCGCCAATTACACATAGATTGATATTTATTTTCTTCAGCACTGGTAATTTCTAATGAATATTCATGGTGGTATTCTTTTATTAAGCCACATGTGGGTTGATTTGTTAGCAATTCAGATGGATTTGGATGAGAAGACATAAACAGGTTTGACCTTGTGTAGCTGCCGTGTTGGAGTAGGTCTAGCCTGCCGGCCACGTGTAACTGTCTGTTAGGAAACGTGATGAATGAGCAGTCACACACACACACACACACGCACGCACACACACACACACTGCAAAGATAGCACAAACATTAACCATGCCATACACACCTTTTGTAGGTCCAGCACCAGCAATCAGCAGCACTCCCTCCACTGTGAAAGAGTGGCAGCCAGGGCAGGGAAGTAACTTCTGTTTTCTACAAACCACAGCGGCTGGTAAGTCCCAAAATATACCTGTTAATTACATTTTAAGAATAGAATAGGATCTCCAATCCGTAGTTTGGTTGGGTGCCTGCCAAAGTGGTTTGTAGGATAGATAAACGTAACGCACACATCCAAAATTTACCACTACTGACTGATAACTGGTGTTAACGACCCACCCTGGTTACCTGATGCATGTATAAGCCAAGGCTTGGTTCTTATTGTAAGACAGCTCAGGGTCTGAGTGAGTTGTGTGTGTGTGTTTCATGTCAGCCCAGGAGGAAGTCCTGATATCGCTAAGGGATTTCAGGAGTTACTTTTCCACTCTGTTGGCCCTGCTCTTCACCCACCTATCACCTCAGGCTCTGACCTGCTGTCACGATTGGAAAGAGCAGAATAGAATGGAATTGGAAAGAATAACATGGGCATGGGTGCTTGCCTTTGCTCTTTCAGGGAATCGGTCTCGCACTGGAGGACCCAGCGGTACAAATGCGAGCCATTAACCAGACACAGACCTTAGAAGAGACATTTTATCCTCTAGGCTAGCCTATATTACGGCTGGAACAATCCATTTTAGTACAAGTTTGTTTCCACCTGACCCAAGATGCTGCCCAAGACCGCTCTGTAAGAACATTAGGCTTGATGTCAATTAGACTACTCTACTGATCTATGGGGTTAGGTGACTAATAGTGATCTGAAATGTACTTGCTCACCTCTCTCTCTCTCTCCCTCTCTCTCTCTCTCTCTCTCTCTCTCTCTCTCTCTCTCTCTCTGTCCCTCTCATTCCCCCTCTCTCTCTCCCTCTCGCTCTCTGTCTCTGTCTCTCTCTCTCTCCATAAGCCACAGTAGTGAGAGGAAATGGTGAGAGCCATGCAGACGTCTCAGTTTCAACTCAACTGGTTTTATGGGCCTGAAGTAAAAACATAGGCCTCTTGCCAAAGTATATGTATGCAACAACTTGTTGAGAACTCATTGCTTTACCAGCACATGCCACAGCTATGTGCTATCTCTTTATGTGTGTATGTGTCTCTCATTGTCAGTCACAAGGCCGGGCCGCGGTTTCACCAAACAGAACAGAGGAGCTCTTATATCTCCCTCCTCCCTCCCTCCCCCCTCTCTCTCCTCCTTTTCCCCCATCCCTCCCTCCCTGACCACTTCTCACCCTCATTACAATAGTGAGAAAGAGGAAAGAGGCGCTGCTCACACGACAGCAGACGGCGAGAGAGAATGGAGACATACACTTGAAGCAATACCACACCACTCAGGAGAAACCTTTACTGGCTGAGTGTCTACCAGGCAATGTGTGTGTATATGTGTGTGTGTGTATGTGTGTTGGCACGGCTTCCCAGGCTTGTCAGACTGATGGAGTGCTTAAACTGGGACAAGAGGAGAGGTGCAGCATTTGCTCCCTGGCTAGAGTAAATATTATGGCGCGTTGGCCCAGGCGTCGTACTGAACCTCTGCCCTGTCACAGACAGAGGCAGAGACACACACAACACAGTGCAGCACACAGTCGTGCTTCTCCACCAGCGGAGTCGTGACTCGCGAAGCAAGCTCAGGCGCACCTTTTTAGATTTTGTGCTCTTAGAAAGTAGATGTCAAACAAAATTATTACATTCATTTCATAAGGTTAGACATCTGGGAATCAAAGTCTTTTTGTTGCTGCTGTTGCGCTTATTGCAAGTTTCTCTGAATAAGAATGTTGGCAAAATGTCTCAAATGTAAACAGAAAAAAAGAACAAATTGCACATTTATGAACACACATATTTTCAGTTAAATACTTGTTTACTCAGCAGCACATTCTATTTGCCACCTCTCCTCATATATCCAGCACTACTTGACCTCATGGGACACTTGTGACGAGTCAGTGGATTTGGCCAAACTGTGCCACAGAACCAAGAGAACCGCTAGCATGTACTAGGGCTGGGCAATATGGATAAAATCAAATATCACAATATTTTTGACCAAATACCTCGATATCGATATTGCGACAATATTGTAGGGATGACTATTGGTGCTTTCACAAAATATTTCCGCAATGAGATTTTTGATAAATAATCATCAGTAATGTGGATATAATGACTAAGTGGGTAAAGGCAAATAATAGAACAGCTAGAACAGTCTGGTAAGTTCAGAAAATTACATCACTTTACTGTAATGCAGCCTTTAAAACCAGGAAAAGGCAACACTTATGCCATATCACGATATTACAATATCCAAAATCTAAGACGATATCTAGTCTCATATCACGATATCGATATATTTCCCAGCCCTAGCATGTACAGCAATGCACCGACTAGTCCAGTCCAGCTTGGCTTAATACAGAGCAGTCCAGTCCAGCAGAGCATTGCTCAGCACTCAGTAGCACAGCATAGTGAGGCAGAGTGTGACGCTCTGATCTGTGGTCCTCCGTCACAGGCTGGGGCACTGTCAGTGGCCCCAGAGATCTGCCCCGGAGCTTCCAGTCTCCCCGTGGCTTTGGACCGGGGCTAAAGTCATCACTTCCCTTCCCATGCCTTCAGTCTCTTTTCTTACCAGAAAGCCACCTTGCTAATTACACCCAGACACTCCCAGTAGGTTTGTGAAGGGAAGTAATCAAGGGAACATAGAAGGAAATACATACAGAAAATAACACCCCTAGCTTCTTCCCAACCTGCCCCCTAGTACTTCTCATGCTCTCTCTCTTTCGTTCAGCCAGTTTTTCAGGCTCTGTGGTCGCTCACGCTGCCTCTGGCACAGCTCTATGTTTGAGAAACCTTCACACTGCACACTGCTCAGCCTGTGTGTGTGTGTGTGTATGTGTGTGATGCGCGCGTGTGTGTGTTATGTATTTACGCAAGCAAACGCCCTGTGTGTGCGTGTACACTCACATCTCCCCCCACAGTCCTTTTGAGTTCCTCCTTTGACAAACTGACTTGTAAAGGAGGCTTATTCACACAACTGAGAGTAGGTCATGCCTCCAGGTATGCAGGCATAGGCAAGCCTGTGTGTTTCCCAAATTATGCTCATTATAAGGGCTTGGTTATTTGCCGCGTGTTAAGAATGCCTTTGGGCCTCAATGCGCTTTAAATAAAAGTTGGGGGCCTTTTGTGTTGCCTAGGCCTTTATTATGTTTGTGTTTGTGTGTGTGTGAGGAGGGAGAATTAAGTTGACATACTCAAGATTGCTCGAGGGGTGAAATGTCGCCTCTTGACAGATGGCTCTCTTCGCCAAACCCGGTTTTTAGGTTCAAGTTGAAATGACGCAAGACCTGCTGGCTGACATCATGGCTTTATTTATATCTCTAAATTAGGCTACTACTTTGCTTCGGCGAATATGCCCAGGATGAATGTTAAGCATCTGGAGCCGATTGCGTGGATCTTTTAGGATGGTTGTGTGCCAGTCAGTTGTAGAACTCTTATCCCCTTCAGACATCGGATGTTTATGAGATCATGTTCGCTCAGCTGTGTGTGTGTGTGTGTGTGTGTGTGTGTGTGTGTGTGTGTGTTTGTGTGTGTGTGTGTGTGTGTGTGGGGGGGGGGGGGTATATATGAGAGAGGGGAAGAGAGATGGAGGAAGTGAGATGGTTGGTGTCAGGGTCTTAGCTGACTTGCGAGAGTAAGCTTGTCCCATTGACACACTTCCACATCTGCTGCAGTAGGCTAACATAGAGCAGCATTGTCCAGCTGCCCTGTGGGTTGACCGAACACTGTGCAACGCCCCACTGTGGTCCTGGATGGCTCAGTGGGCTTGGTACTGACACTCCGGTTTGTGGGTTTGATTCCTACTGGGGTCATCCATGCTAAAAGTGTATGCACTCACGATGCTGTAAAGTGCTTTGCACGAAAAGGTCCAGTAAGCGCCACATTGCCACATTTGCAACAATACCTAATACTCTTTTGCCGCATAAGCCTTTGTGTTTTAGTGTAATCCAGCAGGGTTCCTCCCACAGGCCTTGAAACTCCTTGAAAGTTTGTGCAATTGAGAAAACTAAAATAAGGCCGTAAAGTACTTGAAAATGAACGGAGGGCCTTGAAAGTACTTGATCTTTGATTAAAATGTAGCACCCAAATTCATCAGTATGCCTCAGGTCTCTGTATCTCTCTCCGACCTCGGATCAGTACATACTGAGGAAAACCCTGTGATGGATATTTTCACTGCAGCAGTTGTAAAATGAATGATTTCACAGTGATTTCTTGAGTAAAAACTGAGGCCTCTGTGATGCCTGATTTTGTCCAACATCTTGTCTTACCCCAGAAACATGCCAATTTTGAGTCAGTTACATTATTCTAGGCATACGTTCAGCTTCATTGTTGTCTATTTGGCTTTATTATAGTCAGCCTACTATTTAGACTGTAGCCAATACTGTATGTATAACCAAAGTAGTAGCTGCTTGGCTTACAGTTTCACACAGCCTAGCATTATCCCTGCGCGCAACAATAGTTCTGTGACTGCTAGGCCTATTTTTAGCCTGCTCCTACTCACAATTTGATGTTTCAACACACACAAATCAAAGCCTTTCAAACAGATGCTGCCCACGCAGTGAAGACCCTTTGAAAGTTTAAATCCATCAAGGCCACTCAGATTCTCAATACAGTTCCTTCAACGATTTCAGAAGGGAGTCTCTGTGCTCGGCTAATCCAATATTCACTTCAGTTCTACACTATTAGCTCAGAGTTAAGAGAGCCTGTACCGCTCTCTCTCTCTGTCTCCTCTATCTCATTACCTGCTTGTCTTTTTCTCTCTCTTTCTGTCTCTCTTGCTCTCTGTCTCTGTCGCTTTCTCAGTGCTGCACTTTGCTGTGATTCCCTGACAGGTAACATGCACCCCTCAGGCAGGGTTTCTGGGTACACACCAGCCACTGCCTCGTCCTAGTTGTTGCAGGATCCTCATTTAAACAACACTGTTGAGAGTGTTGAGAGACAGGCTATGCTGGATAAGATATTTTTCTCTCTGTCTGTCTATGAAACTTGCCTCTAGTGTATTTTTGCAAAGACGTGCCTATGACTGGATTACCATCTTCCTTCTGTGCGTGTACATGTGATGTGTGTGTGTGTGTGTGTGTCAGCCGTAATTGAGTTGTTCCAGAGTGGTAGTACTATACTAGTAAGTGGCGTCCCAGACTGCCTGGAACTGGCTGATAAGCTGCTCTCTGGACCAGGCCTCACGTTCAGGCCACAGGTGACACCACACACACAACCACACACACATATATATACACACACCGCTGGCAGGAGCTTAGAAGGCAGCTGGCTGAAACATCCCAATCTTCTGTGTGTTAGTGTGTGTATGTGTGTGTGTCTTGATCTTCTCTGTCTCTCTCTCCAGGTACAATCCCCTCTCACGCCATACACCTTTGAGAAAGTCATGTGTAAGCTCTGCTCAGCCTCCAGAGATTAATGTTATTTAACCTGGGAAGTTGAGAAAGAGATTCATGCACAAATTTGCTCGTTCCATACACTCACACACACACACATAGAGCTGCAACGATTAATCGATTAGTTGTCAACTATTAAATTAATCGCCAGCTATTTTGATAATCGATTAATCGGTTTGAGTAATTTTTTAAGAAAAATAGGTCAAAATGATCTGATTCCAGCTTCTTAAATGTGAATATTTTCTGGTTTCTTTACTCCTCTATGACAGTAAACTGAATATCTTTGGGTTGTGGACAAAACAAGACATTTGAGGATGTCAGCTTGGGCTTTGGGAAACACTGACATCGACATTTTTCACCATTTTCTGACATTTTATAGACCAAACAACTAATCGATTAATCGAGAAAATAATCGACAATGAAAATAATCGTTAGTTGCAGCCCTACACACACACACCACACATTGACAGCAGCATTAACTACACAAAAAGACTACATTCTGTCACACAATCACACAGCAAGTCATACAATGCCCATGTATGCACACACACACACACACACACACAGAGCAGCCACTCCCTCCGCCCTGTACACCTGGTGCTTTGTGTTGTGTCCAGAGAGGTGGAGGCTGGTCTGCAGTAGCCTCGACACAGGAGTAAACACTGGCCTCCTGTCAACTTCAAACGCTCCGAGGATCATTGAAGGAGGGAGGAGAGGAGGAGGAGGGGGCGGGGGAGGAGGGAGGGATAGCGGCGGTCTTTTGAAGCTCGACACATTTCTCTCTGTACTTCTCTTTCTCTCTGGCCTCTCTTTATCCCAGCCATTCTCTGTCCCCCTTCTCCCCTATCCCCTTCTTCTTTTTTCCTTCTCAAACCACCTACCTCCTCCCTGGCTCGCTTTGTCTTTTCTGTCTCTTTCGTGTTTCTGCCTCTCCAATCTCTCCCGCCTCCTCGCCTTCCCTACCACGGCTTTTCTCTGCCAAACCCCCTCCGCTCTCTTCATCTGCCAGTCTTCTTCTCACTTCTTTACTGGCACTGCAGATTTTCATTTTGGTGATGGCTAATCATTGAGCCAGGCTGCTTCTGCACGTGTATTTGTGTGTGTGTGTGTGTATGTGTGCAGGTTTTTGTGACTGGCAGTTATTTGGGCTCTGTCACTGACAGCATATGGTGTGTGTGAGTGACACTGAGACTATCTATAGTGTAATGTGTCTGACAGCGTGAGGCCTTCCATGACAGCGCGTGTGATTGACTGACAGTGACGCTCCACTGTGACAGAGACATCAACAGCTCTGTGTCAGCTGGCCTGCTGGGTGGGAGTCGTTACTTTCCTCTCGTCTGAATGATAATGAAGTGATACTTTTTCGTTCGCTGATGGGAAATTCACTTTTCGCTTTGCCCCCGAGATCAGAGCTCAGGGTCGGGTGCAGAGCAACGCCCCCGCTGCTGGTAGGAGTTCAGTTACTTGCTCAAGGACACTTCAGCAGGCCGGATGCTCGCCGACACGGGGGCTGAACCCGGGTCGTCTGGTCTGTTTGACCACTGGGCCACTCTGCTGCCCCTGCTCTCCACACACAGTGGCAGTGGAAATGTTTAGACTGAACAAAAGCGCTCATGGGTTAAAGTAGTAATGCGCAATTGTGTAGATGTTAATGTAAAAAATACTAATGCTAAACATAAACAGACCCGGGATAGTTAATGTATAGCAGTGTTACGATGTAGCAGTGGATTACTGATTAACTTAGAGGAACTGGAACGAAACAAACTTTGTCATAGCGACATTTTCATATTTTAAATGTCCGCTTTGCTCCTCTCTATCACTGACTGATATATATTATGGTAGTGATTCAAACTGCACGCAGTTCATGAAAGCTTTTGCATTTGCTGTTCAAAACACCTGATGTCAGATAGGTCTCTCTGGAGAAAATTATTCTGCTGCACAGCAAGTGATGTGTTTTATGCTTCCTGCAGTAGGAACTGCAGTTTGTTTGGAATAAATAGAAGAAGAAATGCCACAACTGCCGGTGATAGCCGTCATAGCTGAACAAAGAAGAGACCAATACCTACAGAAACTCAACCTTCATCAACAGAAAATCCAAGGATAACTGGATTTCTGTGCAGAAACACCACAGCAATGACTGATTTAGCACCTTGATGTCGCCAAAATACAACAAAAACACTGGTGTTTTGCGAATTGGCACTTCAAAGCAAAAGAACATGCTTAAAATAAATAGGTTCTGTGTGTGTGTATAAAAAGTCTCCTCTCTTTCCTCTCTCTTTCCTCTCTCTCTCTCTCTCTCTCTCTCTCTCTCTCTCTCTCTCTCTCTCCTCTCTCTCTCTCTCTCTCTCTCTCTCTCTCTCTCTCTCTCTCTCTCTCTCTCTCTCTCTCTCCCTCCCTCCCCCAGGTGAGAGTGCGATGAGGAGAGGTTTCAGAGTGTGAGGCCATGGGCTGCACCTCGGCCAAGCAGGTGTCGGCCGTGCCCAACGATGAGGAGGGACGCGGCAAGGCCTACAGCAACGGAGACCTCTTCACCGGTCAGTTGCCGTGCCCACACACACACACACACACACAGACAGGTCAATAAAAGCTTCACAGCTCCATTTCACTCCGTTAATTGCTCAGTGTAGACCCATTGCCCTGTCTACCCTCGCCATATATTTTCTTCACTGAAGGGCATAATCCTCTGGCAGAGTGTTAAGTTCTCCATTCCAGACATTTACTATCAACACCGCAGTTTTATAGGACTCATCTGTGTTGACACTGCATCTGTGAGCCGGGAAACATCAGTAACCTATTAGTGAGACTGGAGTGACTGTCGTGTCGTGCAGCATAGCTCGGCACTAGCTCAGGTGTTGCGTGTCTTCAAGGCCCTTAATGTTTTAGTGCTTGGAACTGGAGAGAGAGCGAGAGGAAAGGAAAGTCGAGGTGAAGTGAGACGGAGAGGTAGACGGAAAGAGAAAGTGAGGCATGTAGTTGAGAACGTGAATCTAGTTAAGAGCATCAATTATAGCTGGCTGGCTGGCTGGCCGGCTGGCTGGGATAGAAATGAAAGTGAGAGCTGGAGAGGGAGAGAGTGGATGAGGGATTAACGGCGATTAAGAATTAGGAGCAACACTCTGGTATAACCACACGCGGGCGGATGGACGTGGCAGATGACGATCCACAGGAGGTCCACTTACTCCCTTCTCTCTCTCTCTCTTTCTCTCTCTCTCTCTCCCATCATCCCTCTCTCCCTCTGATCCTCTGTCTCTCTCTTCTTCTGTGTCTCACCCTCTTCTCTTGCATGACCTCTCTGTGACTTGCAGCGTGCTACTACTCTTTCCCTCCCTCTTATTGTGCCTTGTATTTTCTATCCTGCCTGTTCCCCTCATCCTCCACCCCTCCCTCTAATCTCTCTGCTCCCCAGTCTTATTTCCCCCCTCCTCTCTTTTTTTTTTTTTCAAGGAACAACAGAACGAGGCAGGAGACGAGAGGGAGGGAGGAGGGGAATGTGTTCCTTGAGAGAGGAAGGGAAGAGAATGACGTGTGTTGAGGCTGCTGCTCTTCTCTTTTTTTCTCCCCTCCTCTCTGTTCAATTAGATCTCCTCTTCCCTTCCCCTGCTCAAGGCCTCGTTTTCCTTCCCTTCCTCCCTCCTTCCCTGCCTCCCTCTCTCTATTTTGGATTCCCCCCCCCCCCCCCCTTCCGGTCCTCCTCTCCCAGTGTTGCTTCTCTGCAGCTCTTTTCCTCTCCTCTCTGGCACAACATTAGGTCATGGCCTTGTGTCCTTTCACCTCCCCTCTTTCCTCCCCCTCCTCCCATCTATCCCTCGCTCTCTCTGTCCGTCAGTGTGCTTGAAGGGAATGCAGAGTGGCGGGTGGCTGGGCCAGACTAGTGTGTGTGTGTTTGTGTGTGTGTGTGTGTGTGTGTGTGTGCGGAGGAGGAGGAGGACAGAAGAATCCGTTGACCTGGACTGTGTGGATTAGACTTATCACAGGCCCCTGATATAACATCTCCCTCCTTCGTCCCCCTTTTCCTTCCTTTTCCTCTCTCTTCATCCACCCTTTCCCCTCTTTCCTCTCTTTCCTCTCCGTTTCCAGCTTTCTAAGTAAAGCCTCTCCAGCTTCTTCTCAGTTGTCGTAGCATACAGTCATTCTTTCCCGCTTAACTCACCACCTCGGTCTAACTGGCTGGCTTCACCCGGTGTACTTTTTGCGACCGAGCAGGAAAAGATCGGTGTGTTGTGGTCAGTCGGCCCGCCTACGCACAGATGTGCCCCCAATAGATTGTGTTCCAGTCAATGTGTGTCACTGTGCTTGTAACCGTGTTTGTGTACATGAATGCTTTTGTGTGTTTTGTATCAGTGTATTTGGTCAGAGAGCGAGCCCTCCTCTCCCACACACTGATCTGCCTCCAACAGATTGTGTGCCAATCAGTCTGTGTGTGTGTGTGTGTGTGTGTGTGTGTGTGTGTGTGTCCCAGATATTCTGGCTGCCTGCTCTGTCAGACTCCAACCACTCACCCTTTTCCCCCTTCTCTCTCGCTCTCACACAATAACCGGAAAGGCTGAGCTCCATTACACAAACACTGAAGGCTGGAGAGAGAAAATAGCAACACTCTCCACAACATCATGTTATTGATGTGTGCAATAATCACAGTTGGAGTGTGCGGAGACTGTGTATGTGTTATGTATATGTGTTTGGGTGCGTGGTGCTCTGACACATATACACAATACAGTGCCATGTCAATTTCACTGTTTATTTTAGCCGTCTGCTGAATGAACGTCAGCTGGAGGAGCCCGGTTCAAACCTGGGTTCACACTGGATCTGATGTTACTATTCCATATTTAGAGTGAGCGTCTGTGTAGAAACCTCACATAGATGTAGACAAAATAGGGTTGGGAGGGAGCAGGTGTGGTGTTCTGATTATCAAGTGTCCACCTCTTATTGCAGACTCTACTGTATGTGAACTGGGTGTTGTTGAAGATGATTTTCATTTTTTGTTTCATTCTACGTTATATGAGGACCCAAGAGAAAATGCAAAACAGGAAGCCTGAGTTGTTCTGGTTAGGAGATGATGTTAAGTTGGAATGGTTTTTCAGAGAGGAAGTTTTTAGTGTGCCCAAAACACTTCTGGATTCATGGAAACTGTTTATTTGAATGTATGACTTTGATTTATAAGTTTAGATTATTATTTGTTTCTGGTTCTTGTTTGTTTGGAGGAACTCAACGTCTTTGTGTCTTGTTCTGGGCACCATGTGGTGCACGACAAATTAATAAAAATCTATCTATCTATGTAGATATTTCACTGAATTTGGCCCAGGACAGACTGCTCAACAATAAGTTCTGTTTATTATTAAGTTTATTATTATTATTAAAGTTTATTATTCTGTCCCTATTATTCTGTCCCTGGACCAACCTCTTTACAACCGCTCCTAACACTGAACAGACCTAGATCATCTACACTACACCGACACTACCATGACTTTGAACCTGGACCTAGTCCACACAAGGGTTTGACCATTATGGGTTTTTTAAGGCCGATACCAATAATGTTCTACTGAAGCTGCCCATAACTGCATTTTGTGCCCATTTTCAGTATCTTTAATTTTGACAATTTTCATGCCAAAAAATGACAAGGATTCCTTGTTTCCCCTAAATATTTAGGCTATTCCTCTCAAGGTGGAAAAGCCTCCTAAACAACATGTTACCCTAAAACTCTCTATTGAAATCCCTACTGATGAATTTGCTGGGAGGAACTCATCATCCACTTCCATCATATCGGCAGTGGATTGTCATTACAGGCTGATAATTCTACATTACTGGCTAATATCGGCCTGATATATCGGCAGTCTGGTCCACACCATCAGGCCCAATAGTTCACCACTGATCTCAGCAACATCAGGCTGACCCTGCGTGGGACGTGGAGGCTGGAAGTTGCTCTGCGTGTGTACACAATGTATCATGTAATCCCATGAGGCCTGGGTCAGGAATGTGATGGTGCAGAGAAAGGCTATCATTGTGCGAATGTTAGGTTTATAGGTCAGTGGCAACAGAAAACGTTACATTCTCAGTGAATATGACTCCTCCTATTAATAATAATAAGGCTCTTCATTGTAGCACATAGTTCTAGATTAGTGGTTCCCAAAGTGTGGTCTGAGGGGGTCGCAGGGGGTCACCAGCAATGTGGAACGGTTTAATTTCATTATCATTTCATTTGCTAGAAGTCTGCAGCAGTGAAAGACCAACTGATGATAATGATTGATGATTGATTTTTATTGCAGTGTCATACATCAAATCTAGTGCCCAGCCCACTTTGGCTTATAGGACACTGTTTACATGAAACAGAACAGAGAAAACAAGTTCTTATATCACAAACAGACAAGATTAAAATTAAAATGATAAGTAATTCAGATATACATTATGTAGTAGACGTCCAACTAAGATGGACTTGACAAAAAGAAGCACTATTTCACTTAAACATGTACTAGACTTTTCCATCTATTCCATGCTTCATATAAGAAATAAGCAAACCCAAATATCTTAGATCTGAACATAAATTACCACCTGCCTTCATCACTGAACCAAAACACTTCTGGATTCATTTGAAGGATTTGCCTGAATAGAGTGTGCCTCAGGTCGTCACACAAAGGGCAGTAAAACACAAAGTGGAATTCGTTCTCGACCTTGTCCAGGTTACATAATAAGCATTTCCTCTCCTCTTCTGGAAATCTAGTAAAACGGCCTCGGCCTGTTTCAAGTGCCAGGGGGAAAGTACCAGACCGTAGCTGGGCACAGACTGACCTTTGGCCCCGAGTTAGATTAAGGGTCTAAGTGTTTTGCACTCTACAGATGTATAAGAATGTCTTTTCTCATTGTCCTGTTCACTCTTTCCACAATTATCTCCCCACCACCATTAGGCCAGACATTTATTTCTGTTCAGGGTAATAATAAAATATAAATATAAACATATAAGCATCTTTTCTGAATGGTGTCTCTTGTCTAATGCACATATAACTGACCCCCAGTTATATGTAGAAGTTTGTTCTAGACCTAGTAAACTTGTGGTTAGATATGTGACGTAGCTCATGATTTAGCGCCTTATCGTCTTTGTAGCCCTTGACATTGTAAATTAGTTGGCGTGTGTGTATGTGTGTGTGTGTGTGTGAGAGAGAGAGAGAGAGAGACTGCATGTGCAAGTGTAAATGTCATGGCCAGGCCGGTGAAGGCTTGGAGCCAGAGTGGCTAAGAGGGAGGACACACAGCAGGAAGGACAGAGTGACATAGCCACAGGACAGGCAGGCCAGCTAGAGCTGTGAGAGCAGACACACACACGTACGCACACACACAGACACACACATACACACACACACAAGCCCAAAGACGGACATTAAAATGACTCACACACACATAAACACCACATACTTGCATAAAATGACAAATGTGCTGATTCAAACACACACCAGTATCTGAAATAGAAATGGATGTGCGCGCGCGCACACACACACACACACACACACACACACACACACACACACACACACACACACACACACACACACACACACACACACACACACACACACACACACACACGTACGTACGTACGTACGTACGTACGTACACACACGCACAGAGGAACTGTCGGCACCTTCAGGTCGGCACAGAGCTCCAGTCTCTAATCAGAGATGAGGAAGATGTCCACATCACAAAATCACTGCTTCTCAAAATAGTTCTCCCCTTTCATCTTCCTCTCTCTCCAGCTCCCGCTCCCTCTCCCTCTCCCAAAGCTAGCCAAGCACTGGTGTGACGAAACACCCCTGTCATTTCTTGTGATGATGACTGTCTCACACATAGTCACACACACACACACACACACACACACACACACACACACACACACACACTGCATGGCCAGTCTTGTCTAGATTGAAGCAAAGTCTTTGATGTGATGAGTCTTGATTGGTGTAAGCTTGGGTCACTTTGATCTATCTATTTCCATCACATTAAGTTTGGTGAATAAACTGAAATAGGAACAGAGCGTATTGTCAATCTTCAACCAGTTCAACTTATGAGCTGCAGCTCACTCAAATGACACAATTACATTTTCCCAATTCCTGCTTAAAACTGTCCATTTGGATTTATTTACATAGCCAGCAGCAGCAGCTGTATTTACTCCTTCCTACTCATTTGTGTCCACTTCAAGGTACAGAATACATAGTTTGAAATTTATGTGGATTGCTCCTTTAGTATGTAGCAGAGAGGAGGAAATGGCTCTTAATACAGTTTCCTCTTACAGCACCCTATGCACTTCATGTTTACAAAGCAGAGCTTAGTTTGGTGAGCCTGCGGAGTGTTAAAAAGGTGTGTGTGTGTGTGTGTGCGTGTTCAGACAGGAGCTGTTTTGCTCCGGCTTGTTTACATTCCTGAGACAAGCAACCGAAAAGTAGACAGCATTTGTTTCTCTCCTCTCCTCCTCCTCTTAATATCCTCCAGGCCTCTCATTGTCTCTTTGTCTCTCTGTCTCTCTCTCTCTCTCTCTCTCTCTCTCTCTCTCTCTCTCTCTCTCTCTCTCTCTCTCTCTCTCTCTCTCTCTCTCTCTCTCTCTCTCTCTCTCTCTCTCTCTCTCTCTCTCTCTCTCTCTCTCTCTCTCTCTCTCTCTGTCTCTTTGTGTGAGGACAGAGTTCACTGGGGCTGAAAACATTCCAAATCAACGGTGTTTGTCTGACGGATGATGATGAAGCCCGTGTTTTGCGCTCTAGAGTGACGCACATAGACACTGGAGAAACACAGGCAGACACACACACACATAAACACACACACTGACACTCAAACACACAGGTGATCCAGGTGTCAGACTGGATTGCGAGGCTCCCTCCTGGAATGCCTGAGCAGAGCAGAGGGATGGAGTGAGAGTGACAGAGCGAGAGAAGGAGGAGTGAAGCCGTCAGCTGGGTACAAGGCGATGCAGACGGAGAGTCAGACAGACACATGGAAACACAGACGGATACACAGGCAGACAGACAGACTGCATAACACAGGTGCCCTTTCCCTCTTCCTCTCCCTCCCTCTCTCCCAATACAAAGTGTGCAACAGATAAGGCGGAGGTGGGTGTTTGTCCGCGGCTCCACGTTTGTGTGTGTATCAGCGTCTCGGCCGGTTTATCAGTAAAATGTCAAGCAACCAGGTAGTCAGCAGAAATGCCTAGGTGCCTGTATTGTTCTGCTCAAGGTTTGGGTGGGGTGCAATCTTACTTAAAGGTGCTGTATGATTACCATAAACAAATGAGTCATGAGTCATGGCAGTGGTGTTGTTAGCACTAGTGTTTCTCAAACCACATGATTTCCCATGAATCCCATTGCTTCCTGTTTCTCTCTGTGTGCGTGTGTGTGTGTGTTTGTTTTGAAAAGCAAGAAGAAGGAAATAACCTAATAGTCCTCAAGTGTTGTGATTTCTGGGCTTTCGGATTATATCTGGATCCAGTTTTTTGGATCCCGTTTGCCAATTGTTCTGTTCTTAAAATGAGTGAAATAATGTCAGTAGAAATGACAAGTTATTACATGTTTTAACATGTTATTGAATTTTTTAAAACTATTTCGCTAATAACCATGAGGTGGATAGTGTGTTATCCTCCTTATGATCTATGTTATCCTTGTTTCACAAAGCCATGAACTGCTGGAATGCTAAGCTAAGTATGGCTGCCATTATTTAATTTTTTCATTACAGCTTCAAAACCCATCAGAATCCACATAAACAAACATAATAGAGGAAGCAGAAATAGTCAATATTAGTGTTGGACGTAGTTAAAGGCAATCAGTTTCACCCCTTTTCATGTTAGACAGAAAGGGGGGCGGGATCCATAATCCTTTATTTGGGGCCGAAAAATGATGTCACGCTTGAGAGGGCAACAGCAGCCCTTGATAACAGCGGATATGCATTCCGACGAGTAAGCTAACATGAAGTTGAAACTATGTGCTGGAAGAACAGCGTCTCACTTGCTGTTTTGTGACTTAACGCAATCTCCCTTTTTGCCATAAAGCAGTGCAGCGAATTTCCCACAGAATCCGACCCGGTGGCACACAATGTTGGTAGGCTGGTATAGAGACTGCCAGTCTTCTCAGTGATGGTCTCGTTTGTTTACAGTAATTATACTAATGTCTCAGTTAATGTGGTAATGATTTATTGATGTTAAAATGTTACACATGAATCCTTTAAGCTGGCTCGGTGTTTGTGATTATATCGTCGTACGGCACTATGTGGTGGTGCAGTCTTGTGGAAGTGCTGCCACTCGCATTTCCACAGAGCTCGTCTTTTCTGCCTAAGCGGTCTGTGTAGCCTAGAAGCTGTTCAACTGATCTTTAATCCCCTCCAGCTTGCTCCTTCTTATCTATTCCCTCTCCTTTTTTACCCGTTTCTCTTCTTTCTCCTCTCTCTCTTCACGTACAGCATTACACATGTATTCCCTCTTGCTCTCTCAGTCTCTCTTTTCGCTTCCTGTCTCCCTTTAGATGAGTAGCTATAGCCAAAAGGGAGCGAAGATGAGTGTCTTGGTCTTCCTACCTATGCTTCAGCTGTCATGTGCCCTTTCTAACACACTGTATCAGAATTTAGTTATTTGATTAACTTGGTCCGGCTAATTGGAATCAATGAGTAGTGATTGGAAATTTGTATATGATACAGTGAATGTACGTACAGTGAAGCCAATACGACATAGTTAAATTAGTTTAGCCTTTCAGATCATATTGACTAGGATGGACGGAGGAGACCTGGTCAGTGTTTCTTCTGGCAGAGGCCTGATAAATACAGGCAGTTGTTTATTGCCCCCTGCCTCTCCTTCCCTCCTTTAATCATCATGCCTCTCTCTCTGCAACCCTCTCTCTGCTCAGACGAATACAAGATGAAGGGAGTGGAGGAGGTGAAGTACATGAGAGGAGAAGAGGACCGGGTGAATGCACGCAACCAGGAGAACCTGGTGAGAGACACGCACACACACACACACACACACACACACACACACACACACACACAACCATCCACTGACAGCCCATCAACAACGCACGAAGGCAGACCTCTCCCTGACAGTTCATCAGCTCAAGCAAACAGACGAATGTTTGTGCCAAACGCATACGTCCACACCTCCTCCATCCCCTCCAACCAGCACATACACATTCTCTCTCACACACACAAATACACACACACACAGACACACACACACACACTGGTGCCTCACAAGCAGGTAGAGACAACATGTTGGTGTGTTTGGAATGTGGGGGCCACTCGCTCAGTCTGTTTAACCCTCTCTGCTCCAATAACAATATAAAACAATGAATTTTTCTGCATAAACATGCCTCATGTTTGATATACTGTCATTTATGAAGTAATTTGGTGATAATAACTTCACAAATAACTTCTAGACTATCAAATCCCTCTTGACGAAAATTATTTAAATACTTTATGGGTTCAGCAGTTCAAATTTAACCTCACCAAAGTCCAAAATATAAGGCTTGCATCCATTTATATCCTGAACAACGTATTTAATTGTAATTGAATCCCAAAATAAGGTGGTGTGAAGTAGGAGCCAGGTTGCGTGTCCAGTAAAGCAGGTCAGTCTCCCCGGCCTCCTGGACTCTCACACCCCGGCCAACAGGCCTGGATCCTGGCCAGCGCAGGCCAGGCTCTCCCTCCGCTCTGCCTGGCCAGACCAGCAGTGAGAAGCATCCTGGTTCTTAATATGGATCTAGACCAGGGCAGCGCAGCCCACAGCCGCTAGACGTGGTCAAACCAGTATTTGTTTCTCACCACTTGTCATTATTGTAGGTGTTTCCTTTCAGAGAGGAATTCACTGAATATACAGGAGCCGGCTGAAAGAGTAAAGATTGATGGCAGGGTGTGAAAGGTGCAGGTTAGTGTATTTTCGGTTGATTTACCAACCAGAATTAGAATCGCAGCAACATTTCAGTCTCACAGGAACCTCCACATGAAGCTTGGAAAAACGTGGGCTGGAAATTATGCAAGGTGACCGTCCACTCTGTTTGAATAACCCATTGTACCTGGCCTGCATCCATTCCCCATGTCCTGAGTCTGAGACTGTTGTGGAGTGCCAGAGAGGGGAGAGGAGTTGATTTGGTGTTGCAGGTCTGAAGTGATGTATGCTTTCAGCGGTGTGACTGTTTGCTGATATGAGTTGTTTGTTTTTCACCCGTTTTTATCAGCTGGTAATGAGAGCTAATGGTGTGTGTGTGTGTGTGTGTGTGTGTGTGTGTGTGTGTGTGTCTTTCAGGAGAAGAGTAGTGTGCAGTACAGGGGCAAACAGCACAAAGAGGTCGCTGGAGCAAACGTCAACAAGACTAAGTAAGTGGCCAGCAGCAGTCTGTATATATCTGTAAATACAGACTGGATATGTATGCACATTTTTTATATGATCAGATGGGCTTTTTCAACTCTAATAACGTTCACACTTTCCTCACAAATATTGTTAATAAATTATTCATTCATAACTGTCTCTTAAGATGCAACGTGAAATCAGTATGTTAATATTATAATGTACCAAGTAAGTTATATTTGTATATTTTGCTTCTGGCTTTTGTAATGCTGCCTTTTGGCCTACTGCATACTGTGTGTGTGTGTGTGTGTGTGTGTGCGCGCATGTCTTGTGATGAGTCTGTGTAGATTACCATATAGGTTGCTGGTGGCTGTAGAGTATTTAGTCTTCGGATTAGAGACAGTGTTAATACTCTACTATAAAATAATTATTTAAATTCCTCCACAGCTTCTCAACCCAAGGTTTTCTCACACTGTAGTGAGGATTGCGTGTGTGTGTGTGTGTGTGTGTGCTGGTGCTGTGTGGGGGGTGTAATGGAAAATTCTCATGATGTATTTGTTGCCTCCCTTCTTCTCCTCCCCTCCAACCTCCAACTTCCTCTCCCCCTCGATCTTGCTCCATTTCAATTTCTCCTCTCTCTCTCTCTCTCTCTCTCTCTCTCTCTCTCTCTCTCTCTCTCTCTCTCTCTCTCTCTCTCTCTCTCTCTCTCTCCCTCCCCCCTCCCCCCTCTCCCTGTCTCCCTCTCAGTATTCACACGTCAGAGAGCCAGCAGGAATTTTTCAGGATGCTGGATGAGAAGATTGAGAAGGTGAGGGGGGCTTATGTGTGTGTGTGTGTGTGTGTGTGTGTGTGTGTGTGTGTGTGTGAGTGCGCGCGCTCCTGGTAGTGGGGGTGTGTGTGCATGAGGGCAGGGAGTGGGTCTCTGAGCATTTAAAGAAACAGCTGGGTCTTAACATTTAAAGACACAGGCTGTACAACAACACCATTACTCCACATTGACATTCCTGTGCCTAAAACCTTAAATTATGCGTACTATGCATGTGTGTGGGGGAGGAATAGGTTATCACTGCAATGATGAACAATTACCACTTTTAGTCAACTACCTGAATTATACCCATCCAGTGGCTTTAGTCCCTGACAATAGGTTAGGTAGTAGGGTGAAATAACAGTGAATAGTGGTTGGATTTGGCTTCAGAAGCTGCATCCTGTTTTTATCTCTCCTTCATTCCTCCTTTAAAACAAATCTTATGTCAGTGTTTTTTCATTGTGCAACTGAGGCAGCCTTTTTTGAAAAGAGAGAGAGATAGAGACGGGACTGAATACAGTGTGTTTAAAGGAAGCAGAACGTTGGACAGACTCTGGGGATGATATACACAACAGGAAGTAGTTGAGTTAGCTCCGTATCTTGATGGAGGAAACAAAACGATGTGGCTGCCCTCAATATTTTTTCTCCATCGGTAGCTGCAAATAGATCGGTGTTTGTTTAAACCTGATTGGAGTGCCAGGTGGGTGGGGTTTTGCCACGTCAGGACAATTCAGTTAGTGCCGTGTAAGTTGTCACTAAGCATGCTTAATTGACTTCGGTGCCAAACTAGGTTAAGGCAAACCATGAAATGCATTTGCAAATGCTATTTAATCTAGGTCTGATGTTATCTTGCCTCTCTCTTATCCCTCTCTTCAATCACTGTACTTTCTTTTTCTTTCATCTGTGGTGTGTGCGTGTGCATGTGTGTGTGTGTGTGTGCATGCACGCAGGGGCGGGACTACTGTTCGGAGGAGGAGGAGGAAGATGGGACATAGCACAGACGCCCCCAGTACTGACCTCCACAGAGAGCCTCACAGTGTGTGTGTGCGTGTGTATGTGTGCGTGCGTGCATGTGTGAGTGTGTGAGAGAGAGGGAAAGAGAGAGAGAGAGAGACAGACAGCTGAACCAGTGTTTGACCGACGGGGCGTTTGTTTGTATGTGACACTGTACGTGTTAGTATGAGCATGTGTGTTTTTTTGAACATATGACAAAGAAAGTATTTTGAACGCAAGTGAAAGAGTGTAAAAAGTGAGAGAGAGAGAGAGAGAGTGAGAGAGAAAGAATGACATAAAGAACACTATCCTCAGAGACTACGGCCCTCCTCTCTTAGCGCCGCGCCCCTTCAGGCCCCCCGAGCGGACAGATGGCGGCGGAGGAGCGATGGAGGGACGGACAGACGAGGGGAGGGAGAGATAGAGCGACAAGGAGGACGTGATGACGGGCGGACGGATATCGTGACAAGCGGAGACAAACAGACTATTTGCCGCAGTCGGGCCGGAGGATCTGCTCTCCCTGCGTAGGACGACGGCAGCCCTCCATCCCTCCATCTATCCCTCCCTGTCTGTCCCTCTGTCCCGCTGTGCTGTGGTTCCCCATGGTCCAGCCCCCGAGTAGCTAACCCCCGTCAAGACTACAGCGAGCCGGTTGGAAAAAAGGAACTCCCACATACGGAAGCCCAGTAAGGACACACGTGGATGTTTTGGTATGGTCCCGGTTGGCGTATGGAGGACTGAGAGACGCATAAGCGGGAGAAGTAAGGGAGCTTTTGGGGAGGAAAAGATGGCCAAGGAAGACGAGGTTGGTGAGGTTGCAGTTTATGTAACCGAGCCAGAATCCACACCGAACTTTGCCCTTCCTGCAGCTAAGCTAGGCCGGCCTGGGCCATGAGGGACTGAGGGGAAGAGGGGTTGGGTGGGGCGGGGTGAGGGAGGGAAGGTGGGAAAGAAAGAGGAAAAATACCTGATATTTTAATAAGAGAAAGAATAGGGAGCGAGCGGGTGATTTAGAAGCTCTGAACTCCTCCTGCCTTCTGAAGTCAAGGACCTTTTTATTTTTTATTCTGTTCCACAGCCACTAGTTCAGATATTTTCCCATTTTTTCAATGTTGTTTCTTCAGTTTCTTTATATGTTGCCCTCCCTCCTAGTCTATCATCACCACCATCATCATCATCATCACCATCATCATCACGCCCTGCAGACTAAAGCTGCATAAATCAGAGTATCTGTGTCTCAACCCAGTCCATCCTCTCCAGTATGCCCCGACACAGCGGACCTACCTGTCAAGAGGCAACACACACACACACACACACACACACACACACACACACACACACACACACACAACACATACATGCAGTCATGTACATAACACACAATCTCATTCAAACACACATGTACATATAAACAGACACGAATACACATGCACACATTATCGTATCCCTTTCATTTCACCAGCAGACTGTTCTGTATATCAATAAGAGGTGTTCTGTGTTGGAAGCAGCTCTGTATTTCTGCTCTGTTGCAGCGTTCATGACCCCTTCTTCTGTATTATGAGCTCAGCTTCTCTTCAGCTCAGCAGTATTGAAGCTTACTGGCATAGAGTGAAGTCACCCTCTCTTTCTGCACGCACATACACACACACACACACACACACACACACACATACACACACACTCGGGCACACAAGCAGCGAGCTGGGCTGAGTTTAAAGGGGTAGAGGTATGGTTGCCGTGGAGACACAGACCTGATCACATTTCTGTTGTCAACATTACTGGATACTTCCTGTCTATTATTTTGAATTTTTTTTTTTTGTTTTTCTATTAAAAATAAAAACAAAGAAGCTCTTTATGCGTGTGGCATCTTTGTGTAATCGTGCATGGTTGTTAATGCGTGCGTGTGTGTGTGTGCGTGTGTGTGTGTATGGTGTTCTAATAGCTGAGTAATGGAGAGTGCTGTCATGCTGGCAGTGGACTGAGGAGTGTGAAGTCAGTCTATTTTCCTGTGGTCATGCTGCCTGAGGCCATGGAGCCCAGACGGATACACTCAGGGAAAACCAAGACTGCATTATGCCACCTGGTGGTTCAACATCATCCCTGCACTCTAGTTTCCACTATTTCCTTGTTATCAAACGGGCATTTCACCCCTAATTGAGCACATAATTGAACATTTTGTCCTGGTGTAACTGGTTCTTGATGAAAGATTTGCACCAGGGATCAGTAGGTGTTCAGTCGTGATACATTGTTGTTGATTTGACTTCCTGAATAGTAGAGTCCCATTCACTGTAAGTGTGTTATACCAAACTATATTTTACTTGCAGTATCCTTCTGTAGGGATTTAGGCCATATTATTTTTTCATTTTCATCATTTCACAACTGTAATAAACTACATCTGGAAGACAAGTGTCTCCCAGATGATATCAAACAAATCCAAACTCATCAAATCCGTAACTTTAGAACCAAAGTAAGTTGTGCAAGACTTGCTTGCAGCTTCAGGAAAGGCCTTTGTGTGGATTTATGTGAACAATGAATCAGCTTTGTTTTTATGGCCCTTTAACTGTTGCAGTACAAGGGCAGAGAAACCCATGATAAGAGACGATATCAAAATGATATCAGACATAGAGGCAAAACTCATTATCGTATAATATTGAAGGTTGCTAGCTGTATAGAAATAATAGGGACATTTTTTTAAGAAGCTAATCTGCTGTCTTTATATTAAGTAATGACTAACGGGCAACATTTCTTTTTCACAAATGGATTTATGACGTTTTAGAATAAAAACCCTGAGTGCTGAATCAATATCTGTTCCCCTGAAAGTTCTTGAAGGCCAGGCCTAATGTGCACCATGTGGGGATGCCATAATGCTTAGAGTTAGTGTCAATGGTTAAGCTGATTACCATGTTATGAAAGGAACATTCAGCAGCAGAGCTGCTTCTTTAAAAGCTGTACCACTCTGTCTGTCTGTCTGTCTGTCTCTCTCTCTCTCTCTCTCTCTCTCACTCACACACACACAAACTCCTTTACCTCGCACGCACTCACTCACAAGGGCACATAAGGTTACAATCAGCAGCCACTGTGCACATCAGCAGAGTGAAAGGGTCCCTGTGGGCCAGTACTCACAGCAAGGCTCTCCCACACAGAGAAATGTGTGTTGGAGAGAGACAAAGATGGAGGTGGGCGAGGTGGAACGAGAAATTAAGATGGGGAGTTGGAGAGCGAGAATGTGGGAGGGAGTGAGCAGAGGGAGAGACGGATGTTGCCCGTTAACCTCAGACAGGAATATGGGCAAGACAATGTTCTTTCCACCATGACGTAAGTACTAATAAAGAGCCCACTCCTCCCTGCTGTGTATGTGTGTGTTAATGTGTTGGTGTGAGCGAGTGAAAGAGAGGCCAAAGTGTGAGAGTCCTCATTAGGGTACAGCATGTTCTTGGCTCCTAGTGGACTGTACCTAAAGTCTTCAGCCCCCCAGATAACAGAAGGGATCCAATACCAAACCTCAAGGCGTAGCTTTGGGACAAACATGGTGATTCGAGCTACGTGTGTGTGTGTGTGAGAGAGAGGGAAAAACTACATCACACATGCAATTTTTGTGCATAGAGATGCAAGAGGAAGTGTTTGTGTGTGAATGTGCAGAAAGTGAGAGAGGAAACTGCACACACATGTCATTTTACAAATGTGAGAGCTTGTGTGTGTCTCTGTGTGTGTGTGTGTGTGTGTGTACGCGCAGGCATTGCCCACGTATGAGTCAACTGAGAGAGGCGATGGGATGGATCCCTGCCTGGATGCCCAGCAGGGCTTTGCTCTGCGTCTTAACTCCATCCAGCAGCTCCTGGCTGCTTCATCCCCACTCTTGAGTAATCTGACTACTTCTAGTAGCTCTAAACACATTCATTTAGCAATGTGCCAGCACCAGCCTCTCCTCCATGCCTCTCTCTCTCTCTCTCCACCTCAGCACAGAGACATTTACATTTATCTTCTATCAATACTCCTACTTTACTCCTGTGTCTCTTGAGTCAGTCCAGGAGCAACCAGCTGCTTCCCCCCCCCCCCCCCCCCCTTCTCTCTCCCTACCTCCTTTCCCACCTCATCCATTTGTATGTAAAGCCTCTCCATGCAGATCCATATACTGGATTACCTTGGCAGGGATGCCACTCACATGAAAGAGGCCAAGGCTTTAGGAAGGTAGTATTAGATGCATTTGCATTCATGCCACACACCCACAAGAAGTGACCTACTTAAAGCATCATATTTTCTCCGTCAACAATAAGGGACCATCTAGATGCATCTACTTAATGGCAGAAGCACATTTTGATTGTTTTGATAATCCCCATGGCTATATTTAGAATAGCATATGTGGCTTAACTTGAAACGGAGGGAAAGGATAGTGAATCCTCTGCATCACTGAAGTGACCAACAGCGTGGGAAGGACTGGGTGAGATGGTTTCAGTGAGATGGATAGCCAGAGAGCCTGACTGCTTAATGGTTCTGCACTCATATAGTATTTTACTGCAGTCTGCCAAATTCCCAGTAAGCTGAGCAAGCAGTCGTAGCCTGGAGCAAGGCTGGTGACTCGGCCTCAGTAGATTACAGCAGTGTGGCTGTGTAATAGAGAGAGGAGTCTGTTAGTGACAGACAGCATACATGTGTCTGGGACACTTTCAACACTCTCTACACTCTGACCCCACTGAGTGGCTCTCTCACACCATCTGGACCTAAGATCCCCCAGTGTGTGTATGTGTGTGTGTGTGTGTGAGAGAGAGAGAGAGAGAGAGTCAGACAGACAGACAGACAGAGAGAAAGAGAGACAGAGAGAGATGTCATAGAGGATAAAACAAGAGCACCATCTGCTGGTTCGGGTTTTCCCTGTGACACTGACACTCACGCACACACACACACACACACACTCAGAAAGACCTCTGGTGCTGCATCATTTGCCCCTGCAGCGTTATCTAGCACTATCTATTAGAGCCCTACATCACTTTGACAGATAGACAGAGAGGCAGGAGGTCCTAAACCATCCACACACACGCACACACTCACACACACGCACACACACACACACATACACATACACACATACACACACACACGCACCCACTTATATAAATCAGCTCATTGTAATTGCAGCCACAGTGCAGACCTTTCCTCTCCTGAAACCACTCACTACTGCTGAGCTGCAGAGACTGAGCATCACCACTGACTGTGCTGCTGACTACAACTACAGTTTAATGTGCCATAGCTCTGTCTAATGTGGTCGGCTAGTACTGCTGTACTGTTGTTTATGATGCTTCCAATATGTATTACTTTATGATAGAAAGTGCTATGAGCTCATCTGCACCCAGTTCTTTTTAAAAAGAACCTGTTGCAGAAGTGCCTCTATCCTTTATTTATGTAGATTTTTCATAACTCCTTACACAGACGATATGTGATGCATATATTTATACTGCATTTTCCTGTATGACTTATTCATCTATTTACTGAACTGTAGGATTTACCCTACTATTTAAGGCTACGCTCTCTCTATGACCACAGTTTAAAAAGTCAAAAGCTTGGCAGCTCTTGCAACATACATTTATCCCAAACATAACTGAAAAAATGATATAGTTCTGGTCTAGCTGCCGTCCACAGTTCTTCATCTGAGTAAGTTATAGAAAGACAAATGGCTGCATGTCAAATGTGTGACCACAATTACAAAGCAGATGTTTCGGTATGACAGAAGAGGGAGAGCACGAGCCATTTGAATAATGGAAATATATTGTGAACTGACCTGGGCTGATACTGGGTCAACAGGCCAAGTTGAAAGTAAATATCAGAATAAGTTCAATTCTCTTCAGTTAAGAATGCTATTGATGTGGTTTTTCCTTTCATTTCACAGTGAAACCTAAAAAGTTGGGGACCAATTTGGCCGGAGTTTGGTCCTGATGTCAGGAAGGCAGAATAGTAGTCAGGACGTTTCTGGTTTTCTGGCCTAAGTCCTAAGAGCTTGAGCAAGTCATTGAATCTTAAACTTCTCCAGAGACTCTGTACTGCTGGTGATCTTAAACCTGTCCTTATTTTTAGATTTTAAATGACATCTTTTTGTGTTATTGGCCAATAAAGTACCTTCCACATATTCATGCAGGATTGAAAATCTGGTTTCCTATGTTGAAAACTAAACTTCAATCTATGAGAAAGCGGACCTCAACCTCCTCAACCAAAGGTGTTATTGAGTTTCTGCTTTCTCTGGGGAGTCTGGGTTTGATTATCTCTCCTTTCAATGGAGCTTCAATTGGGAAAGCATGGGGCGAGGGTCGGGTCAGAGGGGGGCTCCCTTCCTGTTTTCCTCACCTGGCTCCACTGTGTTTTGGAAAGCACTAGAGGGAGCTAAGGGATAACTAGGGCAGATTGAAGTCAGTACTTTCTCTCCCTCTCTCTCTCTCCCTCTCTCTCTCATGCACAGGGACTAAGAACATCCGACAACAGAGGGCATGGCAAAGTACACTCATTACCTCAACGAAGAGAGAAAACATTACCAGGTGGCAGAGATCCTAGCTAAAATAAACAGAGCTGAGCCGAGACAGGGACAGAAGTAAGCTGGCTTTGGCTGTCTGTCTGTATGTCTCTCTATGTTGCAACTGCACTATAATTAAAAAAAAAAAAAAAAGGTTACTTGAGGGTTACTGTAATCACATGGTTCTATCATAATATCATAATAGTGTGTAGAACGTGGAAAGCATCTTTTGAAAAGGAGGTATGCACTTGGATTGGTTCCTGTAGCCTCTAGCACTAATAGTGGTTTTCCAGTGAACCTCTAAGGTTCTTGGATGGCTGGTGGAGGATCTGTGTTTTGGTGCCTTGCTGGTTAGGTGTTTGTGTTTTGGTGCCATGCTGGGTAGGCACATGTTTTTCTGTGCCGTGCTAGTTAGATGTTTGTGTTTTGGTGCCATGCTGGTTCAGTGTGTGTTTTTTGGTAGCTGGCGGGCTTCGACGTCGGTCTGTGCGAAGCTGAAAGCTGATGTCAGAGTTGGTGACTTCATGGTGTTTCAGCTCTGCAGCATCCAACAGGCTGTCAAGAGCAAAGGCGGGGAAAAATAAAGGAGAAACACAGAGGAAGAAAGAGAATAAAGGAAGAGAAAGAGACACGGAGCAATCAACAGGCGTAGTTAGAGCTGCAACTGCAGACAGGCACACCACAGGCCACTAGAAGGCAGTGATTTAAAACATGTTGTGCCTTACATCACACATTTTTCTGTCATAGATGAACAAAGGCCTCATTCATTTACCATCCAGTATATCAGAGTTGATATATTAGCAGCTGATGTCATCTTGATTGTTTGATTGTTTATTTCTTGGTGAGATGAGATGTGAGGTGATGTGTTTTTATGAGCCCATTAGATTTTTTGTTTATCGTAACTGCACAATCTGACTTTTTTTTTCTTTTTTCTCTTCTAATTAACAGTCTGTTTTTTTTCTTCTATGGATGGTATTCTCGGTCGGTCGCTCTGTTCACCACTTTATGGGTCACGTGGCCCGCAGGGAGTTAGACTGCGGAATTCTCAAGCGGGAGACCCGAGTTCGATTCCCGGCAGCGACGCTTCCACAAAATTCAACGTCGCGGGGCTGTTAGACTTTTAGTCTTGCTTTCATAGACTCCCTGGTGTGTTTTACCATTCCATAGCTATAGGCTAGAGAGAGAGCGAGAGAGAGAGAGAGAGAGAGAGAGAGAGAGAGAGAGAGAGATTTCCATATAGCTCCAAGGCTCCAAACCAGCAGCAGCAGCAGGAGTGAAGGAGGGGTAAAAGAGGTAGTAAACCCCTCCACCCTCTCCCCCTCTCCTACCTTCCTCTCTCCCCCTCCCACCGCGGCGCACCCAATCTCTCGCTGAGTCTCCGGAGCTCGGTTCCAGGTCGGGATAACGGCGTAATCTGGGAACGATGCCGGCGGTCGGGGCCGTGGGTCTGCTGTGGGCGCTGATGGTCGCCCTGGTGCCCGGCGGCGTGTCGGAGCTGCTGACTCTGGTGCAGGATCCGGTGAAGCCCGAGTCTTCCCTGCTGAAACCAAAGGTTATGATCGCCATTCTGGCTCGCAACGCGGCGCACAGCCTGCCACACTACCTGGGCTGCATCGACAGGCTGGAGTACCCGAAGGAGCGCATAGCCATCTGGTGAGAGAGAGTGAGAGGTGCAGCCAGGGATGTAGCGGAGGGTAAACCCACCTAAAGTCAGGTTACCCACTTGTGGGATAGAGTTTACCCAACTTTTTAGGCTGGCGTGAATCTTCAGCCTATATGGCAAATACATTATAGTAGCCTAAGTCGTATCAAACTCATATATGAGTATATATTTAATGCAAAACCGTGTAGATTAATGCATTTCTTAAGGCATAGGCTAATTGAGTTTGTCCATATTCGTGCTTGTTTGCCTAATGATGATGACCGACTTGGTTTCATGGTTTACCCTCCTTTTTGTTTACCTCTACATCACTGCGCAATTTAACTTCTCTACTTTACTTTTCTAGAAAAGGCATTGACTCACACTATAAATGGTCCATAAGACATGACACTACATTCACCCGCAGGCTTGCTGTGGACGGTCTGCAGTGGAGCGTGTTGTAAAGAAAAGCAGCGTGCGTCCGCGTTAATTACACGTTAATAACGGATTGTCAGTGTCAGCGCGGAGACCTGTTGCTGTGTTTTACGAGGCACTTACCTCGCGTGTCTGCCGGGATGCAAATTGCACAGTGCGGGTAAAGATGAAAGAGCTTCTGAACATGTTAATGACGGGTCCCTCTTTCTGATTCAGCACAAACCTGCGGAAACGGGGCTTTAAAAACAGCAGGGCGGGCAGGTAAAGGGCTGGCGTGGCGGGGAGACTAACCCCGGTTATGGTCCTATATAGTCTGTTTGGTCTTATATGAGCAGATTAAGATAATATGCTGTAATCAAAGAGGGAGCCTGCAGGTGAAGGGATGAAAGGAGACATTGAGTTGGTCTGACAGCGGGACAGGGGGTGGGTGAGCTGTGGGAAGTCATGCGTGAAGTCAAAGTGTGTGTGTGTGTGTGTGTGTGTGAGTGGTGTTTGTGGTGTTTGTGAGGGCAGATATGGGTAAGATAGAAAATCAAAAGGAAACAGACAGATTTCAGATTATAGTCAGGATGCCTATCAGGGACAGACAATGAGTGCAGATTTAACCATCATGCAGACATGTAGAGAATGTAACAGGGGGTCTTCATGTGCCTTTACAGTCACACACACACACACACACACACACACACACACACACACACACACACACACACACACTGTGCTGGTGGATGTTTGCAATACTTTTACCCTCAGTGTCCCAGCGGCTGTTGTGTCTTCGATGGCATTCTTTTGTTTTGTTTCCCTCCCTTCCTTTGCTGAAAGCCTTACTTCTGTTTGCAGAGGGACTGTCTGTTTCTAATTCAGAGACCCTCGCCCAAACACACACACACACACACACACACACCACAGAAACTCTGCAGAGAGGGGCCCGCCTTCTCTCCAGAGCAAAGTGCCAAATGACTGAGCTAACATGCTTATGTGAGTGGTTTAACTAACAAAGGAAGGGGCCCATCAGTTTCGTGTGGCATCTCTCCACCCAGCAGCCAGTAGCGCTGCTGTGCAGACAGGAAGGCCCGAGTAAAAAATCGCAGCGTATCTTTGAGGTCTAAGGCTTCTAGGTTCTGCTTTTGTTTAGAGATCAGTCCGATCTGTCACAGACTTTCTAACTCACTCACCCTCTGTTTGTTTTAACAGGTAAGTCTCACTGACATAGAAATTTGTCACAAGACAATAAGGCCGCACACAGACACACACACACACACACACACACACACACAGGCATTAGGCACTGCGGCCAAGTCATCCGCCTCTAAAACTCTGTGGCCAGGAGTCTTTTAATCACACAATTAGTTTTTATTTCACCAGCCATATGTTTCCACCACTGTGTACTCTGTGGCCTTTTTCACTACACACTCATCAACTGTCATAAAGTATACAGATATTTCTAAGTCTGTTCCCATGGGAAGTTATTACGCAATACGTTTTAAATCCAATAAGGTCATTAGCAAACACAATATTGACATGAGCTGTATTATTTAGCACAGGGAGGCTTAAAATGGTTCAAACTGCCATTAAATAATCAGATGAAAATAAGAACAAGTGACCAGTGAGTGTGTATTTTCCCCTCTCACACACATAACAGACAGAAAGGATATACAGTATCTCCATCTCTTGATACAGCATTATAGCAGAGAGAAATAATGATGTTTACCGTGTAGAGTATGAAGTGCTACTTTGCTTATGTGAGGAAAGTAAATTTATATCAAAAGGGTGTCACTGGAAATGGGTAAGAATTAAAAAAAAATCTTTAGTGGCTTTAAAATTGTGACTTTTCTAAACAGAAGGAGCTTTATTGGCTTTTTGTGGTTTCACTGCTTTTAACTGTGCCACATTTGTTTCTGTTTTTTAGAAAATAATGACATGTTTTACTCAACCCAACTCATGCAGCTCAGTGTCCCCTCTGTGTTTCTCCACATGTAGCTTCTCTTTATGTTATAATCAACATTATTGCTGCACAAACATGTAAACCTAACCACATAATAAATGCCACATTGTAATTCGACTCTCACTGGAAGCGTGGATTCATGTTATTTGCATTCTTACACCAGAATGCTTTAGAAAATACTAATTATTGATCTTAATGAGAATAGGACTAGTATAGTTTAGAAAGTAAACTGTATCTAAATTGGGGCAGATTGATTTAAGGCAGGGGAAGTATAAAGAAAAACGTAGAAACTCATAATACATATAGGGTCTGGCTCTGTATTTCCAGCTTTGTGTGTGTGGACACAATGTTCCACACAATAGTTCCTCCCTTGAGCTCCAGAACTGAGCAACGCACTGAGTTTTTTTTTCCCCCTTCATTTCTCCATTTCTCACTTCAAAGAAGCAATCCAGTGGAGAGAGAGAAAAGAGGCGCAGAGAACAAAACTGAATGTAGATGATTAAATAAAATACGGGTATGGATAGAAGAGGGAGAGACGTGGGTGTGCTTCCCTTTATTGTGTGCACCAGCTGCAGGACCCTTGCTCACCTTTCCCCACCAGCTTGCCCTCCCACCGGACCAGGGGACATGTTGTTCTTTGGTGCTTTGTTGCCTGTGTGTGTGTTTGTTTGTATGTATATGTATGTGCATATGAGTATATACAGTGCATGTACGTATGTGTATGAGACACAGGGAGACAGAGAAAGAGTGTAACATGATAACAAAAGAGACAGAAAGAGAGCTAATGGGGATAAATAGATGAAGGACATTGTATAGTACTATGTCTTGTCAGTGACATTATTACAAGGATGACACTGATGAAGAATTTTATGAGATTTCTTACGCTTAATTTGTAATTGCATTTTGCCGTTTTATATCATTTTATATCAGATTTGTTCCTCCAAATAGAATTGTATAGCAACTTACCTAGAGTGGAGTAAGTGTAGTTGGGACTCTCTACTGATGTAAACTATCTACTTGAATGGAAGATTTTGTTGTTAAAAGTTGCTTCCATTCCAGTTCATTCTTATTCCTCCTTAAGCTAAGCTTCCATTGGCTGTTGTCAGGATTGCTGTCCGATTTCAGTCTTGGCGAGTCTTGAACCGTTTCACACTACACAAGCCCGGCCAGGCTCTGAAAAATTTGACGAAATCAAACACGTTTGAAAAATTCTTCTTGGGCTCCGACTGGCCTGCAGTCGTTGGCAGGGCCAAAGTCTTTGGTCTTAAGCCGGTTCACACTACAGGTTAATCTGCGCTGACCGTCAGGCTTGAGTACACCCCCCCTCCCCCAGCCCCGACTCACCCCAACAGTTGGGATGGTCCCGTCGGGCTCAGAATCTGCATTAAAATCATTTAGTGTGACCTAGCCTTTAGAAGTTTTCAGTAGCCTGAGAGGCAAATGGGCAGAGGACTGTGAGAGGAGTGGGAGAGAGGTGAGAAAGACTCTCACACTGCTGTTAAAGAATGAAAGAATGCAGGGAATTAGAGAAAGAGGGGGATGGCGGGGCAGAGAGAAGGTGGTCAACACTCTTGGGAAATTACCCAGGGGGCATTGAGCAGGTTAGCAAATTCACATTCCGACAGTGCCTTGACTGCGTCCACCCTCCTCTTTCCCTTCGTTCTGTCCATCCCTTTGCCTCTTCTCCCACAGGACAGCAATGAATTATAAGACATTGCAAGACAACACATGTGCATTATTTATTGGTATGATACTGGACAATGGCAGTTCAAGGGAACCTGGATCCAAGCCAAGTAACGGCCATTCTCAGTGTGACTGAGCTCTGCAGTAGGTCCCAATAGGTTATGAGTCAGGGATTACATTTGAATCTGTAAGGGAAAATGTTATGCTCACAGAAGCAGCAGGAGGTGAATCTGCTATTCAGCTGAGAGGAATGTGTGGCAGATATCATCACAGGCTGGGGATGATATGTGAGATTTACAGCTCTCATGTGCAAAAGCCTCATTGCAATGTATCAGAACGCGCTGTCAAACCACCTTCACTACACTGACTCCTGAGACCAAGAGTCCAGCTGACTGTCACCTTGTCTTTCTATTTCCCCTTGGCTTGTTTTTTTTTTCAGTTTTAACATAAAGAGTTACAAAGGCGACCAGAGAGGGTGACAGGAACGGAAGGCTTAGGTTCATCTTTGAGGCAGAATTCAGTGGCTTTTATCTTGTGCCAGTTGACTGTTGAGTTTTGCAGAGTGCCTACGGGAGTTATTGTCCTTAGCGAAGAGCTTCAAAGGAAATTGTCGGGGGCATCAAAAGCAGTATATGTTTGTGCTCATATCGGTGGCACAAGTCAGACAAAACTCTCCCGAAGTTCAGGTCAGGCTCCCAGGAGTTTGTGCTCCGGGCTGCATGTTGCTGGCTGCCTGCTGCTCGTTGCCTGCTGGCTATGTTCATATGGCAAAGTGCTTTCCCAGGTGTTGGGCTGGGGGTCATGATGATTTGCGGTCTTGTCAGAGCGAGGCTGAACCATGAAGAGAATGTCGGAGCTCTGACATCATCGGCCTACCCTGGAGAACTGTCCGTTTTATAATGTCATGTTGTTTATTTCGACTCATCTGTCATCTAACCACTTACTCCATATTTAGGACTGGTATTATTGTACTTTACACTCCAAGACAATGCATGTATGGTTGATTTTGCTAGTTTTTTAACACTTTATCTCATTGCCTTTTATCGACATGACGACATGATACTGTGATGAGTAACATCGCGCACCTATAAAGCCACCGGAAAACTCTGAACAACCATAACTATCATTTTCCAGTTTCCTCGATGAGAGATGGATCATATAAAACCCAGTGAAGGCCTCAGGTATGATACGACTCTATCAACATGAAAGAATGTTCCATAGTTGCCAGCTGCATACATAAGGCCTCGATGAGAGGAGTGCCATATATAGTTCCTGTCAGAAGTTGGATAAAGTTTTATGTAATTGTACCCTGCATCTATAGCATGCATGTCACAAGGAGCTTGAGATGAGATTATTAGGTATCCTGTACTATATATCCAGCTCCATTCAAGCGTTTGATTGATGTTTGCCCCATGTGACATGACATAACATGACTTAAACTGTATACCATTTTGAACTTTTTTTGACAAGTGCACCAAGTTATGCAGCAATAACTGAAGCATGACAAATTGGACATGAATGCTGAGGAAAAGTCATTCTGACTGTATGATCTCTACTGACTTTAGTGTTATGGTTTGACCAATGTTGGTGAAGTCAGTGTTTTTGGCTTTGGTTTTTGGAGCTTATCTATTCCTTATCTCTATTCCATCTGATTGATAGACTAGAATAGAATCAAATAGAAAAGGTTATCCATCTTGCTGTGCTGGAGAGGATAGTAGGCCCTCAGGTTCCTCCATGCGCAGGTGTGTTACCCCAGGCCCCATTCCACCGTGCGATCACATTAAAGTACCTTGGATTTCAGTTCAGGTTACGAACGATGTGTGTCTGGTTTTGTCACGCAGAGAGTTTGGCCATTTTAGAAGAGCAGTTTATCCAACTGGAAGGAATAAATTATGATGGTGGGATAGGTTTTTGTGTGTAATTTGGTGCCGACACCGTGGGCATTTGGGAATGATTAATAGCATGTGCTTTTGGTGTGTGTCAATATGTATTAGATCACAGTGTTGGCATTGTGTACATACATGAGTGTGTTTGATTATCCTCAATGATCTGGCCTAGTAACAGACTCTGGGAGCCTTGTGTGTGTGTGTGTGTGTGTGTGTGTGTATATGTGTGTATGCATGTGCATGCATTTGTGCGTGCTCGCGAGTGTGTGTGTGTGTGTCTTCTCATATATGCCTGTGTGTGCCTGCGTGTGTGTGTGTAAGTGTTTGTGCATGTATGTGCCTGTTTGCATAATGGGTATGTGTGTTTGACTGCATGTCCACACACAGTGGGAGTGTGTTTTTGTTCTGTGCCGCTGGCTGTGTCCCTGCATCTCCCCCTGTTTTCCATTCACTTCCCAATTATCCCATAAACCGAAAGCGAGCCAGAACTTCCATGTGTTGGGTAAAAGGCCACAATCATCTTCGAGCTCACAATCAGTATCACCTGAGGATCCGATCCCTGTGAAACCTTGAAGGTCCTTAAACATTAGCTCTGGGACGTGACATAAACTCCAGAAATGCAGAGTGACATTTGCCAGATAAGCAGCTCATAATGACACAGAGCCACTGGCACGCTGGAAGTTTTTGGACTGGAATGAAGCTAGTTGACTGTTAAGATGTAACTTAATCTGCAGCTGATGTTGTCTGCACCACATAAGGCATGGAGCCAGTTGGGACAGTTACCCACATCTTCACCCTTTTGGAACATTTGACGGAAAAGTTGCCATAAACTCCAGATGTGTTGTGTGTCACAGTCACATATTTGAGTATACTGCTCAAACACCCCCTGAATATGTATGGAAATCAAGAGATTTCACACATATTTAATGAAGTGTTATTGTTAGAATTTACTATGTGGCCCAGTGTCCATTTTCCAAACCTAATGGCTTTAGAGCCCAAGCTTTTCCAGTCCTTAGTTCAATCTCAACCAGCAATCTCTACACAAAGTGGAGATGGTTGGAGGAGATGCAGCTGCCTACAGGCACGTACCTGCCAACAGTCCCATCCTCTGCATCCTGCTGCCAGAAGGTATGCATGGGAAAGTTAGTTTAAGTTTCTGCGACCCCAACATGTCTATTCAATCAAGTCCAATAAACAAAGAGAATCGACTTTCCAATCCCTCAGCCTTTTTCAAGGTCTCTCTCTGTCTATCCCAGGGTGGAAGCTATTGTTCCTGAACTTGGCTCTGGACTGTGAATTGTTCTTGCTTCGATGCCCCATGTGTTCCAGCATACTTTAGGGCCACAGGCCAACTGTATTGTCAGAGCTTGGCAGCACAACAGTGATAGAGCTGGCTAACGCTGAAACACACTGGCATCTCGGTATGAGCACTCTCATCTGGAAAGAGTGAAGGTTTGGATATGGAATGAGATTTAGTGAGGCAGACTTATTTTAGAGGTTTAAAGAAAAAGAGAGAGAAGGAGAGAGAGAGAGAGAGAGAGAGAGAGAGGGAGGGAGCGACAGGTCCGGCTGTTTGTCAGTCAGGTAGTGTTTTTGTGGACAGCGAAGTATTCAGCAGAAAGACTTGCTCATATTCTCACAGAGGAAATATAATTTTAGCACCATCCATCCGCCTGTCCATCTGTCTGTGTGTGTCATCATTTTCATGGCTTAACCACTGAGACAGACGGCACCTCTGTCCATGTTCTCCCTTCCTCTCTCTCTCTCTCTCTCTCTCTCTTTCTCTCTCTCTGTCTGTCTGTCTCCCATCATCCTCCCATCCCTCCCTCACTCCTTCCATCTGGTTCTTCTGAGTTTTCTCTCCCCTTTTCTCTCTCTGTCCCCTTTCCTCTCTTCTTGTCCTCTTTCATAACCAGGTTGGCAATGACTGTGTTTTAAATGATGTATTGCTGTCGGATTAATTCTAGGCCTGCATGACTTGTGTTGAATGTTTACTTGGACTAAATAGTTGCTTGTGTCTACAAGAGGGACTAAGTATTATATACATTTTTAACATTGTTTAAATAATTTCTCTGCGTGAATGACTGTGTTTCATGCTTGTTACACATTGTGGAAATGCAGTGTAAAGTGGGGCTTGAGGCTGCATTTGGACAACACAATGAATAGATGGATGAATAGATGGATGGATGGATGGATGATATTGTAGGAATGTGTATGATTGACAATGCATTTAATGAAAATAAGATGAATTATTTTAGGTAGGAAATGTGCAGATAAGTCAGAGGGCAAGGATTATGTGAACTGAAGTGAAGTTTTTTACTATTAAGATGTAACTAAATCCTTACTTGATGTTGTTTAGGTCTGGGTAGTAGGGTTACTAAGGTGAATATTGAATATTACACACCAGTGCGAGTCCACTGGCCTTGGCTACTCAGCTTTTGTTGACCGTGAGAGTCATGAGGAATTTCAGTCAGGAGGTCCCGTCCCGCCCAGCCCTCCTCCTCCCTCTCTCCCTCCTCCTCTTTTTGCTCCTTATTCCCTCCATCTCTCTACCCATCTACCCCCCTCCTCCCTCTCCTCTGCCCTGCAAGGCCATCAAGAGGCCTGCAGCCACGTCAGCCTCCGCAGAAGAAACTATACTGCAGAGTCAACACACCGGCACACACACACACACACACACACACACACTCTGGCATAGTTATTATGCAGTAAAGGCTCCTATGCTCAGTTCTGAAAGAGGCATTCTTGCTTTTTAATTACATGCAGCACCCGGTCATTATTGGCAGTGATATTAGATAGTTTATTGAATCAACAGTCAGCTGACACTGGCCTGTTGGGGCCTTTCAGACCTGTGTTTATCTAAAGGGCCAGTCTCAGAGACAAGCCTCTGTGTTTAGGGCCAGATGTCAGCCTTCAGTTGATCTCCTTCACAAACACACTCACTGTTATCCGACACACTCCTCTGGAATGGATAGCCACGCCAGGTGGGAGGGAGAGGCAGGGAGAGGCGTGTGGATGCAATCTGTCCCAGTATAGGTGAGAGAGATGCAGATGGTCCCGCTTTTTACTGCATGCTTGCTGCACTGCCGGCGCAAAGTAGCTCCACTTTTGTCTCAGCCATCAGAAGAAGAAGGAATGGTCTGGCAGTCAGTTATCTCAGAGCTACTAGAGTTTTGTCTTGCAATATACCATTTGATCTTCTCTATAATGATGATAATAATATTCTGCCTACGGTGGCTGCTGCAGCACTGATTCAGGACAGGTGTCAGATAGTGAACTTACTAGTGAAAAGGAAGGATGGGGAGCTATGGAGCAATTGAGAGAGGCAGTGGTGGGATGTGTAGGTGACGGCTGGGGAGGCATGTGTTGTCCAGATGCTGACCATAAAGCAAGAGAAAGCAGAGGGAGCCTAACCCCAGCCCTCCAGGCAGCAGAATAATGAGGCTGCAGCTTACTGTAAACTTCAAAAGAGCAATGAGAGGACGCAGTGCGAGGCATGAGAGAGAAGGGATGGGAGAGAAGGGATGGGATGGGGAGGGGGATGTAACATAGAACAATAGGTTTTGGGGATCTCAATCCCTAAGAGCCCACATTATTGCGGTTGCTTAACTCCCTGCTATGTGCGGCGCCATATACGAACATTGTGTTTCCATACGCATATTGACATTCCACGGAATTTGATGTCTGCAGGCCCTTTTGAATATCTTCTTATAGCTTCCTTGGCCAGATGGACACAATATTTCTATTCTGTTGGTTCCCATGCACTGAGAGATATCACACAGCTGAAGTATTTGAAAGGAATTACAAGAGCTCTTTGACCTGGCACTGAGCTTGCAGTACAGTGAAGTTCAGCTACATAGTGCCAGTGGCTGGTCCTGCGTAGAAGTAGAGGAAATTGAAGAGAGCAAGCAGATAGCTACTTCCTGAAGGAGGATGAACGTGCCTGAAATGAAATGAGACGGAGGGGAGAACATCTGATGGAAATTACGGAGACCACAAAAACCAGGTAGTTACTTCGGAAGGCAAAGGTGAATTTACTCCGGGCCATTTTCTTGTCTGTGCTTTGCCTGAACAGGCATGTGTAGGAGACCTATAAACACACTCTTTCTCTCTCTCTCTCTCTCTCTCTCTCTCTCTCTCTCTCTCTCTCTCTCTCTCTCACACACACACGCACGCACACACACTGCGTGCATATGCAGCCTTCATGTATATACATCACTCAGCTGCACATATCCAGAAATCATAAGGCACACTGAGATGTAACCTCCGTAATGGAAAATCACACAGAGTGCTGAGTGCTGCTTTAGGGCTCAGCGGGGCTGGGTGGGTGGAGGGGCGGGCTGGTGGGCTGGGTTGTGGAAAACAAGAACCAGTAAGCAACTTTAATTCAAAAGACGTTTTAATATCATCCCGGGTAGATGATATTAAATGGATTTTTGCTTTTATCACTCTGCAGAGGCTGAGGTATACGTCTACTAATTATTAAGCTCAGCCAGCTAGTTACTCCCAGTTCCAGTTCTGCATATTTATTGAAAGAATTGTTTCCACGTTCCTTTTTGCAACCATACTCAACACATGCAAATGTCAGATGCACTCTATATGTGGAAGTTTGCTTTTCCTTTGTAGATAACCTTCAGTCTTTATTGTCCGGTTTCATGGACACAGGAAGTTTATCCCTCACCTAAAAAGATCCCGTAAACACAAATCCAAAACGGCTCCAAGATGCTATGAGTCAGATTTATGTTCCTTCAGGATTTGTGAGCAGATGTGAAAACATCATTAGCATTTTAGTGTGATATGTGTAAAACAAACCCAACCTGCTCCTCTCACGGTTTGGCGGGGTTTTAATTAGCTCTGTGAGGAATTCGCCAAATGAGCTGTTGACTCTTTATGGAAGAGAATGTTCTGGAAGGATTTTTACCAGTTATGTTTATCGATAGAATAAAATGACGTAAACACAAATCCCCCATTCTCTCCCCTCTCTTTCCTTCTCCCCACCATTCCTTTCTCATACTATTTTTCTGTCTCTCGCACATACAGATACACATAAACATTAATGTACCCACATACCTTGTATTGTTCTTTACTCTTCTTCCCAGAAGTTCCCACAGATCTAACCCATGCAAATCCCTGCCTGAAGCGGAGTCTGTCATTGGGAGATGGCGTGTAGGAACACATTTATTTCCCCCAGTGATGTGGAGTTTAGCGGTTGAAGAAGCATGTAAACGTGTGTGCACATCTACTCATTACCGGAGAGTCAGGTGTTTCAGTGTTGTTCCTAGCCTACGATAAAAAACCAAAGACTAGTTATCAAGACCTGGCTTCTTCCTTCACATCCTCATAGGCAGTCATACACAGACAAATGCACACTGCAGAAAATGTCCTTTTTAACAAACCAATAGCATTTTAGTGAAAAAGTGAAAAAAAAAAATCTGCCAATAGAATGAGATAATTTCACGTTTCTATTACAGATTTTCTTGAATCACGTAACATTTATCTTGATACTGGAGTGATCTGCCTTATTTCAAGATATTGGCAAGCGAAACTGCGCTGGAAATGATCTCACCTAATTGTCAGATATTTGTTATTCTACTTGTTCTTTTCCCCTACTTTTTACAGACACACTTAAACACTTTAAAAATAGCACTTGTGCAACACATAACCACCACTCACATCGCTGTAAATCCTTCATTCCAGGGACACAAAAACTAGCAAGTGTGTGTGTGCATACATGAACACACTGTCAGGACTGTTATTAACCTCTGTGTCCTCTCCAGCTGGTCTGGTTGTGTCTGATGAACTGTTTGTCTGTCTGACTGGAGGTGACTGGGGTTCCTGAGTGTTACTATAATAACATCAGAGGCTGACTGAGAGCTCGCCCTCTCTCTGAATAATCTGTGTATGCATGAATGTGCATGTGTATGTTTGATGTTATGCATGTGTGTGCACTAGTTGTGTGTGAGTGTGTGTGTGTGTGTGTGTGTGTGTGTGTGTGCTGGTCCGTGTATTATGAGAACAGGTGTTTCTATTTTGTTATCTGAGCTAAGTGTGGGTAAATGAAGAGTGTCAACACTGTTATCTTCTGTGTTGACAATATATTTAAGTGTGAGGAGAGGAGACAGTGTGTGTGTGTGTGTGTGTGTGTGTGTGTGTGTGTGTGTGCGCATGTGTGTGTGTGTGTGTGCGTGTGTTTCTATCTCTGGTCAGGCAGTCTAAAATTGGGTGTGATTTTGGAGAGAGTACAGCAAGGAATATTACAGCAAGCAGTGGAAAACTCCATCTCACTAAGTGTGTGTGAGTGTGTGTGTGTGTGTGTGTGTGTGTACGCGCACAGGCCTCTGTCTCACACTCTATTGACCTTTCCTCTTTTCAGCCCATTTTAAATGCAAAGAGAGAGAGAGACAGGTGATATTTATTTTTCCAACACTCCTAGATGTGTAGAAGTGATAGCGTGCCATGCAGTGATGCAGGGCTTGTTTACTGTTTTAATTCCTGTTACAGTGGCAACATGGCACACACACACTCACACACTCATACATAGACACAGTGTCCTCTCTGAGTCAGGCCTGGCGGCTGAGGTGGAAAGCTCTGTGAAGAAACAGTGAAGCAGCGAGTACTGTACAAACCACAGTAGTGACAAACAAGCAGCTGGAATACTTCTATCCTAACTTATATACTGACAGTGTGTGCATGTGTCTCCCTATGTGTCTGTGTATGTGCAGGTGTGTGTATCTCCTTGTGTGTCTATGTGTGTGCGTGTGTGTGAGTGTGTCTGTGTTTGTGTGTGTGTGTGTGTGTGTGTGTGTGTGTGTGTGTGTGTATGTGTGTGTGTACAAATCGGTACTCAGATGTCTCTCTGTCTCTTGTAAACAGATCAGCCTTGGCAGCATTTCTGTATCAAGTTGTTTTGACACTGGGCATCATTATTCACATTCAGATTTTGCTGCTGGTTGAACTAATTTGCTGTTAGATGAATAACCAATGAACTAAAAAAAAAAGCCAGCAGTATGTACACAGCAAAATGAAATACATTACAACGATTTTTGTGTAGTTTTGCAAGGTCTGGCAACAGAAACCATCTGGATTTCTCTATGCAGGAGCTTGTGATGGCTGGTTTATAATTTATAATTCCTTGGCCGGCATCCAGAGAGATCGTTACAAGGATGGCAGACAGTCTCTAAAGGAAGATTTGAATACATGTCTTACAAAGTCAAAGCTCGCTGTACCTCTCTGATAGTTTTTTTAACTGGCGTGGCTCAGAGTAATGTCTGTCTGTGCCTTGCGCTAAGTGCTGTGACTCTTCAGACTTGTTTCTGTCCGTGCTCCAGCAGTGCAGTTAATTGGGCGGCAAGGGAGCCGTGCAAGACCAGGGCGGCAAATTGTAACACCAGACACTAATTAGACAGATCTGGAAGCCTGAACCTCTTCATCCATAACAATCTGCCTTAATGGCATGGCTCTGTATGTCACATCCTCTTCCCTGTCACTTGGAGCTAAGAACAATTTGCAGCTTTCTCTGTTTGACTCTGCTCCACTTCCTCTCGGTTTTCTGGACCGTCTCATCCCTGGAAACACTGCTGACATGCCAACAGGCTTGTTGCTGCCCAGGAACGGCTGCTGATTTACATTCGCATTTTAGATGTTTAGCTGACACTAGTGACTTATAATAAGCAAGCAGGTAGGCATTCAGCATCTTGCTCAAGAACACAACAGCTTCAACACTCCTATTGAGGGTTTACCTGATGAAGACTGTGATATACAGTCGGTCTGACTATGTTGACAAAATGTACCTATTGTAAATCACTTTGGATTAAAGCTAAATGACATAATGTAATGTAATGTAACAGGGCATCTGTTTGTAGCAGGGGTTAAACTTTGAATTTTTGAATAGGTCACTTGATCTGACTAGCATCCTCTGTTGTATGTGCTGTTGTTTCAGGGCAGCGACGGACCATAATGTGGACAACACCACTGCCATGCTGAGAGAGTGGCTGAAGAGAGCGCAGACTCTCTACCACTATGTGGAGTGGAGACCCATGGAGGAGCCCAGGTGAGTCAGACTTTCCAAAAGGATAATTACCACCTTGTTACAACAATCCAGACTTGATTCGTTCCATCTCTATTCAACATAGTTTAATATGATGGTGAAGTGGTTTTACTGACTCTTCCTCCGTATCAGGTCCTATACAGATGAGTGGGGTCCGAAGCACTGGCCTCCTTCCAGGTTCAACCATGTGATGAAGCTGAAGCAGGCGGCGCTGAAGGCTGCCAGGGAGCGATGGGCGGACTACATACTGGTAAGACTTGAATACTAAACATGTGATAATTAGTTTGACCATGGAGATTTTTTCATCTTAGTAACTGAGGGTCATTATTTGGATGACATGGTGATGTTTGTGTTTGGATGATACTGTTTACTTCATATGTACTTGATGGATATTGAATATAGTTTTACAATTTGTATTCATTTGTGATCATTTTGGATCATGCACTTAACCGGCCCTTCTCCTCAGTTTGCAGACAGCGACAACCTGTTGACCAACCCTCGAGTGCTGAACCTGCTGATGGCTGAGAACTTGACCCTGGTGGCTCCCATGATGGAGTCTCGCTCTCTCTACTCCAACTTCTGGTGTGGCATCACCCCACAGGTAACGTTTGGGAATAAATCCATTCATTCCTCTATGTATTCAGCTAGTGTTTGGGCCTGAACCCAGTGTTTCCCATCTCCCTCATGTCTTTCAGGGTTACTATAAGCGAACCCCGGACTACCAGCCAATCAGGGAGTGGAAGCGGCTGGGCTGCTTCCCTGTTCCCATGGTGCACAGCACGTTCCTGCTGGACCTGCGTCGTGATGCCAGCAAGGACTTGGCCTTCTATCCCCCGCACCCGGACTACAGCTGGGCCTTTGATGACATCATGGTGTTTGCCTTCTCGGCACGGCAAGCAGGTCAGGCTCAAACCCACAACTAGTTACAAAATGACCAAGACACCAAGCTTGACTTGACTGAACAGGATGACTCAAAGGGTCTTATAAAACAATCTCAATATAATAATCTAAATCATCTAATAACAACTGCCTAGCATACAGCAGCAGGGGTACGTATGCGTCTTGAACTCAATACAGCTTCACTTAGTTGAAATGAAGATTATCAGTGACTTCACTAGTCACTAGTCATTGCCAAATTGGCTGTTGATCACTGATATTATACTTAGTGTGTGTGCAGTTATGGCTATAGCAGTATAGGCTTGTTTTACAGTCTCATTAACATGAGTGAGATTAAGGCAGATGAGGAAGAATACAGATAATAGACTCCATGTGTGTGTCTTTATGGCTGTGCATGTATGTGTGTGAAAGCATGACAGAGTGTGTATGTTTGTTAGTGTGTGTGTGTGCATCTGTGTGTGTGTGTGTGTGTGTGTGTATTTGATGTGGGTAATGATCCATAGGGAACAAACAGAACCATTAAGCATATGATTTAATAGATAACAAGAGTGCATGACATGCTCGTGCCAAGGCAGTAAACAGTAAACACATGCAAGTATTCACACACACACACACACACGCACGCACGCACGCACGCACGCACACACACACACACACACACACACACACACACACACATACACACACACACACACACACACACACACACACACACACACACTCTTCACTAAAACAAAAACATAACTAATAAAACTAACTTTACTTTTGTCTCATGAAGGTCCTCGTGGCCCAAATATGTTTATTAATGGCACAAAAGAGGGTACAGTTTTTGATGGAGTAATATATATGTATATATGTATGTTCATCTCCATACCATGAATCCCTAGTATATTACTGTGCCTTTATATACAGTATGTATCAGCAGGAGGCAGTTGTAGTGTGGATTTGTTCTTCTCAAAAAACACACAATGCGTTGTTTACTGTTTATTTCAAGGAAAACGCAAGATGGCAAATGGATTGCCTGTCATCTTCTTCTGTTTGAACAAATTGCCCACTGGGTATCATTCTATTATCATTCATTTATCAATAATGCTTTAAGGAACATTGAGCAGTTTATTTGTTTTGAGAGGTTTTTGTTTGTTTTAGCGTAGTAAATGGGATCAAGTGTGTTGGCTTGAAAATGCACCGTATGTGGCATACGGTATGAGGACATGAGGGTGGTCTAATTTGCATGTTTATTTGAAATGTTTGGGTCAAGAGGCTGTATTTAGAGAACTGTGTGTGTGTGTGTGTGTGTGTTCCCAGATGTGCAGATGTACGTATGTAACAGGGAACACTACGGTTTCCTGCCCGTTCCTCTGAAGGCACAGCAGAATGTTGATGATGAGAGCGAGAGCTTCATACACACCATCACAGAGGCCATGAGTAAGTATGCACACACACACACACACACACACTTTCCAGTTACGCTCTTGACTCTTCTTGACTCTTCTTGACTCTCCCTGACTTTCCTTTCCTTGCTTCACCTCTCATGTTCTTTTCTTCTCCTCCTTAACCTCCATGACCTCTCATTATATTTTCTTCTGAACCCTCAGCTCTTGGGTTAAACCCCCCACCTCTCTACTGTCTTTCTCTCTCTCTAACCCCCCTCCCCTCTCTGTTTATCTAACCCCCACCTCCCTCTCTCTTCCTGTCCCCCCTGGCCTCTTCCACTGCTCTTCTTTCTGCCCAGTGTTGTAAATAAACTGCTACAATCCAGAGGAAATTCTGTAATTCTATAATCCTGCTTTTGCTATTTTAACCTTCCGTCCCCTTCCTTCCTCTGTCAACAGTTGACCACAACATTGAGGCCTCTCAGTACCTGCACTCTCCGTCGGGACTGCAGGACAAGATAGGCTTTGATGAGGTGAGTTATGAGCGCCGACTCTGCCTGGAGGAACATAGGGGTTTGACACTCGGCCTACTGTATTTCTGTCTCCCTGTATATTTACTGTGTATCGGCCACTCCCACTTCCAGTTTCTGTCCCAGTTTGTTTCCTTTACTCTTGTCTCCTACTTCCTCACCCCCTTCCACTTGCCCCTTGCCCTCACTTCAATCCTCAGTGACCTTACTTTATCTTCTATCTCTTTGCATTTTGTCTGCTATACAATTTCTTTTCCCTTAGCCGGTATTTCTCACTGCGCATCTCTTTATCTCTCTTTCTCTTTCTCTCTCTCTCTACCAAGGCTAGCAAAAATAATATAGGTTCAGTATTAAGCAAGAGAATATGTATTGCAAAAATGTTAAAAAGGTATATTTAATTGCTGCATCAGGTTTCAGAGCACCTAGGAAAATATTTTCTAATATTATCTAAAATTATCTAAAATTTTACTCTCTCCTTTTCCCCCATGTAAACCTTTCGTCCGCATTGTTACTATCATCAGGTCTTCCTGATCAACCTGAAGCGTCGTCTGGACAGAAGGACCAGGATGTTGAACACGATGGGCTCACTGGGTCTACATGCCACGCTGAAGGACGCGGTGGACGGCAAGTAGGTCACAGACACGCAGTCCTGCATTCACTTGACGACTGACTTGACGACTGATTTACTTCCACTTCTCACTGAAAATGCTCTTAAAGCTGAAAAATCTCCTTACGCTCTCAGCGATCAAGCTTAGTAAAACACAAATTATTCTGCGCCAGAAAAACGGTGAGATTTTTCTACCCAGAAACTTCAAAACAGCCGACGCACTTTACCTCTGATCCCTGGAAGACTGAACATGGCATGTTCAGTCTTCTGACTCCTGTCTGTCTCTAGTTTTCCTGACATTTATACCCAAACATCCTGTCTAAACAAAGTTTTGTTATTTGTACCAATAAGCTTGCTTTACTTTCCCTGCTTGCCTGGTGCTTAATGTAATCCACTGGTGAGACTGTCCTAATCTCTCCTCCAGCCTTTGTTTGTGTGGTGATATGTATTACTTGTTGCAGCTTGCCAGGTTTGACTTTGCTGTTCCTCGCTGTAAACTCACTGACAATTGACTTGCATAGCTGGATACAGTTAAGTACAGATAGATGAAATTCCCCCTCGCCTCATTACCTCACCTGCCTACCCCCTCTCCCTCTCTGCCAGGGCTTTGAATTCATCCCAGCTGCAGGCTTTGGGAATAGAGATGATGCCGGGCTACAAGGACCCTTACTCCGGTCGAGTCTTGACCAGAGGGGAGATCGGCTGCTTCCTTAGCCATCATTCTACATGGATACAGGTAAGAGCAGGGCAGTCTGACATACTAGTGAGTAATTTGGGGCAGCAGGGTGGTGCAGTGAATAGGGAGCCTGAACCTTGACCGGAAGGCCCAGGTTCAAGACCCTGTGACAGTAAGCATCTGCCCTGCTGAAGTGTCCTTAAGCAAGATACTGAATCCCTGCCAGCTCCAGCAACGCTGTTCTGTAGCTGAGCCTGACCTCTGACCTTCCTGTGGAGGCACGCAAGCATAAATAGGTGAAAATATGTTCATAAAGATAAAAAAAATAAAAGAAACATACAGTAAAACGTGCTATATAAATGTTCTATTAACAGAGAATACCAGTCTTAGTAAGAGTTAAAACCCATTTACTTTTACATTTACATAATATGTATATTGTTGTTTTTAAAATACAAACTTTACGGTGTCAAACCTAGTTTGCTGCTGTCCCGGCTAACAAAGACATGGATGTGACAATAAGGATTATAAAGCGACATGTTTTTGAGGGATTATTCCCTGGCAGAGATTTTAATTTCTTCTTGTGGGAGTCAGATGATTGACAGTAAGCAGAGCCTAACGTAATGCTTGCACTGATATGAAAACACTCAACTCACTTTATACACAACACACTTTACTGTGATGGATTATCTAGCTCAGGCAATTTTCAAGTCTGGGAAAGTTGTTTTTCATACTGTCAAAAATGAGAGACAGCAAATGGCTTGGAAAACTAGCCCCAATATCTCTAACTACGCTGAATATTTACAGACACCACTAGGAATAATGTAAAGGAGAGGGGCAGCCTAGACAATTAGCACTAACATAACATGTGTTTGTGTGTTTTCTCTGTGCACCAGGTGGTGGAACGTGGCCTCCAGAAGATTCTAGTTTTAGAGGATGACGTGAGGTTTGAGCCCAGGTTTAAACGACGGCTACAGGCCATCATGGATGACATAGACAAAGCTCAGCTGGACTGGGACCTCATGTAAGAACTGACACCCACACCCACACACACACACACACACACACACACACACTGCTAAACTATGACTGATGTTACTCACAGTATCTTAAAGTTTTAACATCTGTTTGGGACAACCTTCATTCCCTAGGGCTTCACATAAACAAAGTTCTGTTTCTTGATGAGTATTTACTTATTTCCCCTCCCCCCTCCGTGCAGCTATGTGGGGCGTAAGCGTATGCAGGTGCAGCAGCCGGAGCAGTCGGTGGACGGTGTGAATAACCTGGTCGTGGCCGACTACTCCTATTGGACGCTCGGCTACGCGCTGTCACAGCAGGGGGCCCGGAAGCTGCTGGCTGCCCAGCCGTTTACGAGGATGCTGCCCGTCGATGAGTTCCTGCCCGTCATGTTCGACAAACACCCCAAGTCAGTCACTGCTTCAAGTCTTCAATACACCCCCCAATACAGTACATTAGGGATACACTGACATATCATACAAAGGCAGGGAGTCAGGAACAGGTATATGTATGTAAGTAAATAGACAAAGTCGGAGAATATTGTTTAAACCATGTATCTTTATATATATTGCTCGCAAAGACAGACACAAACAGATGCAGACACTTTTAGGCAGCATAGTGTACGAACAAACACACAAATATTTACCCAGGACCGCCAACAGATTATTGCAGGTGCATGGATCTCTTACATAAGAATGTACCGGGTAAAATTCAAATTTAGAATAAACAGGAAGAAGAAGCAGAGAAGCAGACCTAACTTTACAGTACACAGTCTGAGATACTTAGCCAAATGCATGGGTAGGGACAGTTTAGAGGGCAATAAACCTGTGCAGAAATAGTAAGGGGTGCAATAATGCATACATGGACATAAATACGCGTGTCCTGTGTGTCTCTTTTTAGACTGTGGGACAGTGTGTAGTATTCTAGTTGGTGTTCTAGTGGCGGACCACAACCTCCTTCCCCTTCACCTCCCATTTATCTTCTCTATATATCTCTTATTCATCCCCTCTCCTGTCTCTTGCCTCCCCTCCTCATTCCCCCACCGCTCCCCCCTCTCTCTCTCTCTCTTTCTCTTCTGTATGTTTCCCTCTCTGTCTTTTTCTCTCCAGCACCATCCCCCTCTTCTGTGCTCCCTCACACACACAGGGCACGGATTGTTCTTGGGGTTCAATGGGTACGGTGCCCCGCGCAGGACACACAATGCCCGCTTTTCTGTCTGCTTCCTCCTTGGGAATTCCTGCCTTGCCCCGCTCTCCTCCGTCCCCCACCCCCACTCCCCCTCCTTCTTCCTCCCGTTTTTTTTTTTTTCATACCTTTTCTCCTTTCACTCGGTGCCCTGCCCTCCACCTCTCCTGGCCCTCCTCTCTTCCTTTATGCTCTTTTTCTCTCCTTTTATCCATCGTCCACTCCCTTGCTGCCTTACTCTCCTCAACAGACCTTTGCTCTCTCACACCCGCTCTCTCTCTCTCTCTCTCTGTCTCACCCACTTCTCCTCCCCCTTCCTCTCTCTCTCTCTCTCTCTCTCTCTCTCTCTCTCTCTCTCTCTCCCTCTCTCTCTCGTTCTGCCTCTCAGAGGAATGTGGGCCGGCAAGGCTCTTCCTGCTGGTTGGAGCGGGGGACAGGATTCCCATTGATAGAGGCCTGAGCATGGGGGTGGGGTAGAGATGGACAGGGGGGGACTGTGTGTGTGTGTGTGTGTGTGTGTGTGTGTGTGTGTGTGTGCTACTATATAAATACATGGAGATGTGTGTCTAGTGTGTAGTGTATAGATTACTATGTAAATACACTGTGTGTGTGTGTGTGTGTGTGTGCGTGTGTTCAAGAGTGAGAGAGGGTAGGTGCGTGTGTGTGTGTGCCTGTTCAGAAATGAGAGGAGTAGGAAATATGGACAGAGATGTGGAAAGATGGCAGGCGAACTATGTAATATGTGTTGTATATTACATAAATAAAGTAGTGAATGTTATGTCAGAGTTATGTTTGGTGTTTGGGAGGAGGGAGGACATTTTGCTGCTCAGGACCAGTAGGGAGAATCCTTCAGGCGCTCCTTGCCCAAGTAATCTTTTCTTCAATTCTTCCTGACTCCTTTCTTTCCTCAAAAGTATACAAAAACACACACACACACGCACACACACATACACTACCAGTCAAAAGTTTGGACACACCTGATTGAATGTACTATGTTTTCATTATCTTGAAGCCGTTTTGATCTAAAGGCTTATGCTTTAATGCTTGAAATTTATTTCTTAGACAAATATAAACAGTGAAGTTGATGCCTATGTATGAATTTCTTTCCAAAGCCTTTGCCTTTCTGTCAAGACAAAGGGCGGCTACTTTAAAGAATCTAAAATATAAGAGAGTTTTGATTTGTTTAACACTTTTCACTGCAGGTCACTGCATAATTCCATTTGTGTTATTTCATAGTTTTGATGTCTTTACTATTATTCTAAAATGTGGAAAATAATAAAAATAAAGAAAAATGTGGTGTGTCCAAACTTTTGACTGGTAGTGTACATTAGCAAGAGAAATATATGTAAGCAAACCAGGTAAAATGGCCTCCTTGCATGGGAAAACAATGAGTAAGCAGTAAGAAACACATATTTGGCTACTGGTAATGCTTTGCACTGTCACCTCTCTCTGGGTCACTTCATTCCCGGACACACAGAAGAGTGTGTGTATGTGTCTGTATCTGTGTGTGTGTGTGCATGTGTGTGTGTTGGGGGTAGGTCTGTTCCTTTGAGCACTAATAAAGGTGTAGGATTTCACTCTCCCTGCGTGCTGACAGGCTTTAAACAACGCGACTGGGCGGCGGGGCGTTGACCTGTAGCGTGACCCCTGTCTGCAGGAGTGTGACTGCAGCAGGCTGACGTGTCACAGCCGGACAGCCGGGCGGCCCTCGCTCCTCTCTCCGGCCCCGCCACAGGCTGGCCAGCCGGCACTTTGCAGTGCTCTGTGCCACTTTCAAATGACCAGAAAATTGATGGTGTTTTACATGATATATAATGATATGGTGTGATGGGATGTGATGTTTTTCTGACTGTCTTCACTGTACATTGTAAGTTCAGTAGTACATATACACTATGTCATTTGTGCAAATTTAACAAGGTGATTGGTGGGGAGTTGTGTTTTTCTTTCACTTTCCTCCCAAGTTCAGTTGTTCAGTTGTGTTAAAGCTGCACTAGGCAAGATTTGTATCTGTTTGAAACAGATGTATTTTTACATAAAAATCTTGCAATGAAACAGACTGTTTCATCAGCGTAAATCATAAAGTCAGGCTGCAACAGAGAACAGCCTCCCATCCTCCCTAATTGAGAGACCATAGATTTGCCCTATTTTCCCAAATGAAAATCTGGTGTCAGGACACTGGCAGGAAATCTTCTGTCAGGAAGTGATGAATCAAAACTTAAGAGCAAAACACAAAACAGTCACCTAAACAGCAGTGAGTGGGCGCTACATGCAGAGCAAGCTGGACGCACCAACCATAGATATTTTGCCTCTCTTTTTCCATTGGTATCCCTTTAGTATTTTGGCATTGACGTAAAAAAAATTCAAGCAGTTACCTCTTGCTGCCATGTGGGGCTGCCAATGTGCCTTGAGCTTTAACAAGAGAGACTTCATCCCCCTTCATTCCCCCTCAGATTGCCCCCTGAGTACATAACATCTCTGGTTCTTCTTTTTCTTTTTCTCTCTCCATCCCTCCCCCCTGCTCTCCCCTCTCCTGTCCTCCTCAGTGCGGAGTACATGTCTCACTTTGAGCCGCGGGACCTGAAGGCCTTCTCAGTGGAGCCGCTGCTCATCTATCCCACCCACTACACAGGAGAGCCGGGCTACATCAGCGACACGGAGACCTCCACCATCTGGGACGACGAGGCCGTGGCCACGGACTGGGACCGGCAGCACGACCGCAAGACCGCCCAGCAGGGCCGCATCCGCCCCGTGGCCCAGAACAGCGTCACCGGAGACTCGCCGCCACCGGCAGCTCGTGCCTCCCGGGACGAACTCTGAGATAGGGAGCCGAGAGAGAGACTCACGTTTACAGACATGCCATGTACACACAGTGAACATCATGCGTACACACACTTGAAAAGACATGAACACTTGAAATACAAACCGACAAACAGACATGCACACACACATTGGCGCTCACACACACTCACACACCCATCCTGGAGATTTCTCATTGGCTGCTTGCAGTCCAATGGGATACCAGCAGGGTTGAGATGCCTGGTGAAGGGTTGTAGTGGTGCGTGTGCGCTGAGAAGAGGAGGAAGAGGAGGGAGGACGATCCGGGATGAGGGCCAGCAGGCCTATGACCGCAGCTTTATTTATTCCTTATGTGCTCTATAGACAGGCAGGCTAACAAACACACATATACACACACACACACACACACACACACATACACACACACTCACACGCACACACACAGAATGAGCATGGAGACTGGTGAGAATACGCCTCAACTGGGCCTGTGGAGACTGTGTAACGGCCTGAGAAAACATCAGCAACATGTGGGAGTCAGACAAAAAAAAAACTCTTCACAAATCAATTTTTATATTGTTTAAAAAGAAGATTATTGTAATTTAAAAAGAACAGATGTGTCTTTTTTTACGGACAGCTTCGGGAATAAAATAATCTTACAGCTGTCTGAAAACAACTCTTCAGTGTGTGTGTGTATGCGTGTGTGTAACTGTGTGTGTGTGTGTGTGTGTGTGTGTGTCTGGGAGTGTGCACACATGCCGACTTGTGTGTGTGTGTTTGTGTGTGTGTGTGTGTGTATGCACATATAAGTATGCATGTGCTTACAAGAGAGAACATGTGTGGATTTTTCCTAAATGGAGGAGGGAGGCTGACATAGCATTCCCAGGAGTGTCGCTACTGCAGATGATGTCAGTGTGACAGAATGAGAGACACACACACGCACACACACACACACACACACACACACGCACGCACACACACACAAAGTGCAGCCATCCCTTGCCAAGCACCAGTACAGTCATGGTTGGTTGTCAGGCCCAGTATTGCTGTCATTGCTGCAGATTTGTTTCCTGCACAGCGGGCTGGACCTGCTGCTTTCTTGTCTAACTGAAGAATTCAGCACATATCATATCATTTCAACCATTTCAAACCTCTACTTTCAGAATTTATATGTGTTAAATGTTTTTACAAAATTACAGTATTTAATTCTTCATGTGCGCAACACATTTATAATGTGTATGTCCATATCTGTTAGAGTAGACTGGGCTTATCTTCAACCTAAAGTTTTGGTGTTGGGCTGAACCAATAAAACATCTTCTCCCTATCTGTGTTGTTACTCTCTCTGCAGCATAGCCTAAACCCAGATGCTATCTGTCTCCTCAGTTATGACTACTGCCCCTGACTAGACATTACAATGGTGGTGCCGCAGATTTTCTTTTGGCTTCTTGCTTATATTTGAAAGTTAAAAGTACAGAGCGACAGGAAAGCTGGGAGAGGGAGGGGGATGACGTGACAAAAGTCCCAGGTTAGATCTGAATCTGGACATCATGGATAGGAAAGCCGTAAGAAGTGCCTTACTCTATGAGAGAGCTGTAAGAAATGTATATTATTGTTTAATCGGTTGAACAGCAAGTATAAACCACTGTTGCGACTGTTCCCATGACCTTCTGATATCAGCACTGCTCTCTCAGGATTGAAGACAGACATGAGTCAGGACAGCAGCAGCTGTTTTTTTCCCCTCTCTAAAACCTATTGAAAATAGTCCGGGGCAAATAATCCAAGGCAAAGAGGTGCTAAAACATGAAAGGAGCTGAAACCTCCAACATGTAAATGGGAGTTTGCACCGTGATCCTGTAGATGACAGTGGGGCTCAGTGGGTGTGCGAGCTCACACACTGTTCCCCCGGCTGTGTGGAATTCTACTCACGGTTTTATAGTTCCTGTCTGCTGTGGGATCTGACAGACCAGTGTACAAGGATGGAGGGGGGAAACTAAGGGGGGCTGGAGGGGCTGGGTCTTGGGGCAGAGGGTTGAGAGGTTGATGTGAGGTAGAGGGAGAGAGAGAGAGGGAGAAGAAGGGTTCAGAGGATTATAGGCCACAAAAGAAACGTATTAAAATATTAATATGGGGAGAAGATGTGAGAAAAAACCTGCTCTTATTCTTCTTATTCATAGCTAATCCTACTTCAAGCAACACCGACCGGGCCATACATAGCCTAGATAACTTTCTTCATAAGATTCTCCATGCAGGTTTCCCCTTGACGTCGTCATGCCATGTGTGCGGAGAGAGGGGTAACACTGCCATCTTGTGGCCGTGTTTGAAACGGCAGATGGATTGTGCATCGTTTGCTCGGCCTGGCTAACAAGGCACCTAATATGCTCTTTGTAAGTCATGCGTGAGTGGCAGCCTGGTTCCAATGAAGCTTGGAATAGATAATAAAGCCCTTTCCATTACATTTGCATGGCATGGAAATCTTAGGCACTCTGGCATAGCGTGTTGACTGGTACGTGCCCTATCTTTCTCCCTCTCTCTCTCTTTCCCTTTCTCTTTCTCTCTAACACACACACACACACACACACACACACACACACACACACACACACACACACACGGACACTCACATACAACAGGAGGGAGAGGTGTAGAGAATGAGCAGTGCAGCTGTTCAGGGGGAGTTAGTTGATTACAGGTGGACAGAACAGGATCTCAGCTTTGTGTAAGTGTATTAGATATATTTTCTATATTTCTGTCTCTCTCTCTCTCTCTCTCTCTCTCTCGCTCTCTCTTGCTCTCTCTCTCTCTCTCTCTCTCTGACACATACACCGACTCACTTTCTCTCACTTCATATGTGTACAAGTATGAATATATAATTTGTAAGAATAGAAAAGTGGGCCTAATTCACCTCAGCGGCAAAGATGGGGTGAAGTGAAAGGTCAGTGAGGAGAGACAGAACTGAGAAAGGAGGCACGATGAAAACTGAAGTGGAAGGATCTGTAAACAACTACAATGTGGACTTGGCAGTCACACAACTCTCTTTCTCTCTCTCTCCCTCTCTCTCTCTCTCTCTCTCTCTCTCTCTCTCCTCCTCCTCCTCTTCTTCCTCTTCCTTTCTCTACTGCGGTACAGAGCAGTGCTGCTATTTTATGGAGGGATTCTGCATGCTCACTCAGGTAAGGGCAGGCAAACATTACAGAAACCTACAGTCTTCCTTGTACTTTGATGCATTACATGTACTGCCTTGAGAAAAAGGCTTATAGTAGTGATCTTGTTCTTTCTGATTGTGCTGTGTGGGTTTGTAATGGGACTGTTAGAGATGAAACATTGCCGTACCTTACACTTTATTAATAATGTGTTAGCCTTGGGAGTTGGAGAAGCACACTGACTGCATGTCTACGTGCTTGACCTGCATTCGTGTATATGTATGTGTGTGTATGCATGTATGCGTGTGTGTGTGGGTGTGCTTGTATGTGCCTATGAAATTGTGTGTAAGTGAATATGAGTGTGTGTATCTGTATGGGTGTGTGTGTGTGTGTGTGTGTTCTGTAACTGTGGGGGATGAAAGTGGTAAGATAGATGGATGGAGCAACACAGCACACACAACATTAGTTTGCTGAGACAGCGTCTGCAATATTCATCAGTCCAAGTCTACTCTCTCTCTTTCTCTCTCTGATTCCCCCTTTCCTTCTCTTATAAAACAGGACTGGCTCTTATCCCACCCTCACACACCCACACACATACACAAAAACACACACACTAGCCCCAGTAGGCACAGACAAAACACTCTTATATTCACATATTCTTGTAGATATTTATATCACAGAAATCTAAAATAACTATAGGGCTGAAAACTACAAACTGCAAACAGTCATCCATTATTCTGTTTTCTTCTTTTGGAGTCTGTGCTGTGATTGGCTGACGTTGGGCGCCTCCCTCTCTGTCACCTGCACCACTTCCACCGGCCGTCCCAGCTGCAGCAAAGAGGGCAGGAGGGAGGAGAAGGTGGAGGAGGGCGAGAGGGAGGCGCGGGGGTGTCGGGGTGGGGGCATCCGAATGTGTCTGACAACATTGACAGGATGCAGTGGAGCAGGAGTCAGTGTCTCAAGCTGGCTGAGGGCCACAGGGGGAGGCAGGTGTGGTGGAGGCAGCAGGGTGATGGGGTGAGTGGGTGTCTGATGTTGATATGAGCCCCTTCGCGGTTGTATAGGAGTCGTCTGGGACAGATCCAAAAATACTGGCCCCACCCCTGTGATGGCTGATATCTCAGCAGCGTTCTGTCTGTCTGCCTCGACCCTCCCAGGGAACAGAATGTGCTGTAGGACTGAAGGTGGTGCGTCTGGGACAAACCTTCGGAGCAGGTAGCCCCAGGCAGCACCGGAAATGGGGCTTAGGGACAAGCGAGGCCAGAGGGATGCAAGGTTATGTAGGCCTGCCTGATTCTCCTACAGAATGAGTGAAATAAATGATTAGATAATTATATTTCTGTGTCATGTCTCAATGTGACGCATCATCACCTATGGGATAAGCAAGTGGCTCTTGTGCCATGGAGGCTGAAGAGTATGCAGATTTTCATTTCAACCAATCACAAAACCAGCTGATTAGCTCTTCCCTCTCTGGTTGAAGGCGTGCAAATCAATTAAATCAGCTGGTGTTGTGATTGGTTGGAATGAAAACCAGCAGACTCTTGGGCCTTGATGGCAAAACACCACTCCCATATGTTGATGATCAATGGCACATGGATGAGAACCACTGGGATAAGCTAAGTCACCTCCAAACAAACAGTCTGAACTCACCTGGTAGTGGGGTTTGCCAGGCTGGGTGTTGTAGAGCCGGGAGAAGAGCAGGTCCAGCCGCACCCAGGGGTGGGCCTGGAGGAAGGACACCAGAGACTGGGAGCACTGTCTGGCAGGCTCCTGGCATGGGGTGAAGTTACTGTAGAGAAGGACGTAGCCAACCTCCTCACATGCCTCCAGCACCGACCACAGGTAGCTGGGCAGAGGAAGACAGGCAGGAGGAGGAAGACACTCAACAATTTGGTGCATGTGTCAAAAAAAATCTGGCCTTGTCTCCTTTAATTTCAGAGATGGTAGTATGATAATAATCGTGACACAGTGTTGCATCTTGACCTTCTGTAGCTCAGCTAGCTAGTGAGTGTATTATTTAGCTGTGAATGCATGGGTTTGAGTTCTAGCTTGTGTTATGCTGTTATGTTTTTCTGTACTTGTTTTACTTTCTCTATCACAAAAGCTCACAAATAGAATACTTGAGGATTGACTGCTCAATCTCTTAAATGAAACAGTAAGACTGCTGATATGAAAACAAGACTAGGTTCCTCTAGTAATGGCAAATAAACTGGCAATATGTTCAACCCCAGGGCAATAAAGCCAACAAAAACAACAAAAACAAAACCCCTGATCGTATTATCTCTGGGTAAATGCTGGCACTGTAATCATTGCTAGTAAGAATGATAGAAATCTTGACCTGAGTGTGAGTGACTGACCCATGGTGGTGGTCAAACAGCA